>NC_051186.1:14427044-14457974 GCF_013339695.2 Rhipicephalus sanguineus
AGTGGGACAAAGCTACTTTTTCCCAGCTTCGCAACAGAGCGTGCGTTTCAGTGTAGGACAAACAAAACTAAAGCATGTTGCGCCACGATGTGGAATACATTGGTCATGGTGCTCGGCAGCTGACCAGAAGGTCGCGGGTTCGATGCCGGACGCGGTGGTCGCATATCGATGGAGGCGAAATTCTATAGAGGACCGTGTACTGTCCCAATTCAATGCACAGTTCAAAAACTTCAGGTGGTCGAACTATCCAAAGACCTCCGCTACGGCACCTCTCGTAGCCAAGTCAATTTGGGACGTTAACCCCACAAACCACCAACCACCGCCGGAATACCTTCAAAAATGCGCTGTTCGAGTTACACCTAGTCGCTAATATTGTAGCTATCTTTTTCTTTTCAGGTTGTTTTTACTAGTTTGTTGACTTAGCCGGTTAACCAGTCTCATCCACTTGCCTAAGGAGTGGCCGAGCTCGTGTGTGTGAAGGCTTGCGCTTTCGACAGGTGCCTCCTCGCGCTAGCTACAAGCTTCCGCTCATGCTTGAATTATAGAGCAATTACGTAGCACGTGTTACAATAATGCGTGGTAACATTGCGGTGTCGCTTCTCTGCATATGTCCTCAAAAAAAAAAAAAAAACAAGGTGCTGAAGCAGCCGAATGGCCGCTCATACATGGGTAATTCACACTGTACACTTCACGTGAAGTCTTCTTTTGGATGTGACGGTGGCTTTACACCTAATCTTTAGTTCTGTCCTGAGAGTTATCGGATGATGCGTCATCCCGGATAATGCGTTGTTTCTTCATGGTGCCCCAGTAGACGTATCGACGAGGTTCTCACTAGTGTGGTCGAACCCTCTCCCTTCAACCATAGATGAGTTTTGGACGAGCCTGTTCGTTGACGATATACTTTCGGCTCCGGCTGCAATTCGATTACCCTCTTCACGAAAACTCTGTTTCCTCCGGTTGCTTTACTTGCAACTAGAGTGCACTATATTGCGGTATCGGACTAGCCCGGCCAGAATGTTCTAAGCTAAAAGCTTCCTGGTTAAAGCTAAGTAAAAGCTTCCTGGAGTGCCAAACTTACTTACCTTAACTATATTCTAAACACTGAGCGTGGTTCTGCTTTCGCTTCGTCAGTAGGTAAGGTTTGATGCTTTTTCGTACTTGCTTCTTATAATAACCACCTATGTTCGTTTAAACGTTTTCTTTGTTTTTTTGCTTGTTTGCTTATGTGGCAATGTCTTTTCTCCGTTCCCGTCGGATGTTCTCTTACAAGACCACTGACTGTATTCTGATGCGACGCCATTTTGTATAGTGTTATAACCGTTCGCTCATCCGCAATCTTATAACGCCGCCGATGTCTTCTCGTAGTGTTTCTCCACGACGTCACCGACTTTCACGCATTTATCACGCATAGTTTACTCGGTTATCGGTAATTGTTTTTTTCGGCAAAAAATAAAAAGAAAGAAAGAAAGAAAGAAAGAAAGAAAGAAGGAAAGAAAGAAAGAAAGAAAGAAAGAAAGAAAGAAAGAAAGAAAGAAAGAAAGAAAGAAAGAAAGAAAGAAAGAAAGAAAGAAAGAAAGAAAGAAATCACGTCATTTGCATTCATTTGCGTTTACAAGCAGACTCATAGCATAGTGCAGGTTTCCACTTACTTGGATGCGTCAGCAATAAATCCTCGAATACGACAAATATACGTCGAAATCGGGGACTTCACTCTGCATTGCCGGCGCTGCGGTTTCGGTAAGTATGTCAACACACGGTTTCTATGACGTGGTGCCTCTCACGTAATGTCTTCCATAGGCGTGCGCAGAGGGGGGGCAGAGGGGCGGCCGCCCCCTGCCCCCCCCCCCTCTGCGCACGCCTGAAGATTTACACCTCACTCACTCACTCACTCACTCACTCACTCACTCACTCACTCACTCACTCACTCACTCACTCACTCACTCACTCACTCACTCACTCACTCACTCACTCACTCACTCACTCACTCACTCACTCACTCACTCACTCACTCACTCCGCAATCGCGTCAAGCGCGTGATGATAGCCCAAACAGCGCAGCCTTAAAGGCCAACTCCGGCGATTTTTCGAGGTCGATGGATCTCAGTGAAATTCGCTGGGTACGTTCCTTTGCACGTTTCCGTCATTTATGCCAAATTACAGGCTTGAGACATGCGCAGATTGTTTGCAAATGAATTTTAAAGATTGTCTGCAAACGCAAACGCCCTCCTGGCTTCCCACAATTATTGGCAACATTGCATCTGTGACGTCAGTGTTGGCAAGGCGGCGGAAGTGACGCAGCCGAGGGCACCGCTAACTTCGGCGCTTAGACCGCTACAGCGAGCGTCTGCTGTGCACAAGGCGACAGACAGCGTTGGTTTGGCCGGCGCTTCGCTGGTCGTCCCGCTGTCACAGTTTTCATACTCCGCGCCGGCGTGACCGGCATGCCTTGCACGACTTCCGGTTCGTTCGTAACAACGTCTACGTCATACGTAGACAGTACACTCGGTTGAGTTTCGGTTTCGGTGTTGCGCTTTTTTGCTTATTTAAAATTATTCTCCAATTTGCCGAGTATTTCTGCTATCGGGCCCGTAACAGGAGCGTCTCAGGAACATAAAAGCACCATTACTTTGACATGGCAAAAAAATCGCCGGAGTTGGCCTTTAAAGATGCGTTTCCGTTAATGTAAGGCAGCCTCCGCTCCAGCCTGCATTTAGGCAACAGCCATGCATGTTTTGAAGTTCGGTTATCATTAAAACCTCCTACTAATAAACCATTTACCGCATAGTCGATGAAGATAGAGTGTTCCAAGCATTATTAGTGGCTTCAGGAACTTTTTTTTTTGGTCACCTTTAACTTGAGCAGCATCCTGTATCTTGGATTCCCCGAAAGTTCTTTAGGGGTTGAGCAATTCGAGCGCGTACCACGCAAGGGCGCAGTCAGTTCAAAAATGTTTTCTTTTTCCCTTAATGAACTTAGTATTCATGGCAACGTGCTCTGCTCTGTCTGGTTCAAGCCTTACAACACAGGGCTCTGTTTTTTTTCTTCATCTTCCAGACTATGGAGTTCACATAGGTTTTTTTTTTTCCAAGCAACATCTCTCTCTGTGTGTCGCTGTTTCTTAACGTATTTCGTTATGTGCGTATATGCTTACCGTTATTGAAATTCAGGGACCCACGGTGAGTTAACTGCGCACTCTGCTTCGCCGAACAAAAAAAAAAACGATATAACGACAAATTAACCTCACATTTCGTATTCTGGTGGTTCAACCAAAACCGTCAGAGTATTAACCTGGATTAGGAACTCTCGAAATGCTTAACGAATGTGCTCACGGACAGCTTCAGCTTTCTGTCTTTTCTGTCGTCATATTGAGCTCATTATCTTTTTTTTTTTCCTTTGAGATTTAAGTGAATACATGTTCTACATTCAAAGTACTGCGTTCTCGAAGGAGACATTCTAAAGAGTTTTTGGATCGCCTCTCTGCATTGGTAAATTGAGCTGCAGTTGGTTTTGACTTTTTTGTGTGTATTTGCGCTTTATCGTTTAGACTGTTGGCGGTCGTTGTATATTAATGAAGAAACGCTTGCAGCGTGTTTAAACACAAGCTACGCAAGGAAGAAAGACTTCAGACTAGGCTAAATGCTAAACACACTGGCACCTTTAGACATTTTTGCTGAATGGCATGAATACACTTGTAGGTGACACTTCGCGACGGTTTTCGTTTCTGTGTAGAAATGCTTTTTATTGGCTCATCAGCTGACTTTAAAGGGACACTAAAGTGAAAGAGTGAATCGGTTTAGATTGATAAATTGCACTCTGAGAGCTCTAATGTTAATTTGACCATCATATGTTTATTAATACAGGAGAAAATTAAGGTCAAAGTCTCATTTTTAAATTTCGCACCGCATTCTCCGCGCACGAAGTCGGGCACTTCAAAGTGTATTTTTCGTATTTTGGCGACATTGGCTTAACAGAATTTCCTGAAACTTGATATATTATGTCTACGGCTCCTTCAGAGGACAGTGTACTTCACTTTTACCGACTAGGACCTACGCGTGACAGACGCCGTCAAAATCTATGACGTCACGGCGTTTGGCGCGGGAATTTCGATGTGGCGTCGCCACCCGTATTTTCTTTTCGAGCGTTTTCTCGCGAAACCAATGGTGTTCGCGGTACTGTGAAATTGTAATTTACTAATACGCGAGAAATCCTTTTTCTCTTTAGTGTCCCTCCCATTGCGATTCAGTTCGAAATCGCTGAACAGCGAATGTTGCTGGAGCTAGCGATCCCACAAGCAGCGTCGCTGCCCTGACAAAGACGAGTGCTGTCAACTGGCCCTGTAGAGCTCCTGATGCTTACCAGTTGTCCAATTATCCCCACAGTACCTACGGTCGAGTAAGAACACATAGTTGCATATTGCCGATGAGTTCTGCGGAATGCCACAAGGTGGCGGAAGGGTTGTGAGAGGGATAATTGATAATTCGAGTTGGTATAGCGACCTCACCGGAAATACTTTGGTCCCAGGTTCGATTTCCGGACCAGGACGAATCTTTTTTAAACTAAAAAGTTAGAAATGCATACGCATTTTCTTGTGGTTTCATGCTATACAATGGAGTTGTTGACTTATCCGCCCTCGCGCGGCCAATTGCTAGCATCCTGGTTACTCATTTGGTAGAGATAGCGCCCTGGGAAAGCATTGGTTCCGGGTTTAATCCCCGAACGAGGATGAACTTTTTTGACTAGGAACACTTCCTTTCTGATAAATCTACATAGAGTTCCTTGTGGCTTCATGCTACAAACGGGTGGCTGTCAATTATCCCATTTATAGGGTTACAATGCATGATCGCAAGTTTCTCTTTCATCTCTTCGTTCTTTCCGCGTGTTATTCAACATGACCGAAGAAAGATTACACTTTTAATCCGCCTCTTTTCTTCAACCGGCTGAGACGTTCGACTTCTGCTCCCTGCTTCGGCGAACTGCTAAAGGTACACGGTCTCTAACACTACGCTTAAGCCTTCTTACTTCCCCACTTCCTTATTTCGTTTTCTTTTCTTCACCTTAAATACGATCATGCAAAAAGGGAGCCTGTCTCGTGTATTTGTTCCTTCATTCATCTTCACATTTTCACTTCCTGGACTCTTTATTGCTTTTTCGCCCGCTTTGCCCAACTTTTCTTACGTACTCTTCTCCCGGAGACGTGCTTTGTGAGCGGCCGGCTCCTTATTCGATTTGCGAGTCCGGTCGGCTCACACGGCCTGGAATCGAAAGAATAAAAACGAGGGAATGGAGGCTTTTGAAGCGAGGAGTGCGTAAGAAAGAGACGGTTTGATGCTGAGGAAAGGTCTGGACTCGGCCCCTTCTTTCTCAGTGAGAGAGAAACGTATGTCAACCCCAAATTAGGGAGGAACGGGAGTGTTTTTTGGGGAGTGGGGATAGCCGTTGTGTAAGAAGGATTGAAAGGGGCCACGTACGCAGCAAGTACGATGCCGCTTGTCGTTCTCCTAGCCTGACATATGCGCCAACCTTTCGCTCACTTCCTCTTTTCCCCTGTTTTACCGAGAATCCACGAAGAAGGGTTTTTAGGGAGCAGAGGAGCGCGAAAGACGTTCGGAAGTGTTCCTTGTGGCGGAAGATATTGCCGGCATTGGTGGCTGGGCTGCGTTAGGTCGTAGTGTAAGGGTTTTGAGGGTAAAGAAATAGGGAAACGGAGATCTGTGACTGGAGGTTGAAGCCTTGTCCCTAGCTCGATTGCGCGCGCGTACTAAGTAAGACAAAGAGCGCTGGTTTAAGCAAGCTGTTCTCCCCCCTACGAGCACAGCACGGGTAAAAGGGAATCGGGAAGGCCTGTAAGAAATTGAGCGAGTTTGCTGCGGGATTTAGGGATATATGGCAGAGAAAAAGAGTAACACGCAGTTGAAAAAGAGGGTTTGCATGGACGGACTTGAAAGAAGGTGCTGCGTTGTGTGGTCGCCAAGTTTACGGCTGAGCTACGCTTCCTTTCGCAATCGGTAAGCTGTTTGGGGATGTTGGGAAGTTAGTTTTGCTGTCACTTCCTGCATTCCCCTTTTTATTGTCCCTATTTTTATTTGCACAAATGCCTCTCTTCGTTTTCGTGTTTTGTCCTTCGCCACGCGTGTCGTGGGGATTCTTAGCTACTGTCCCCCGTTTGTCCTCCCCTCTTTTTCCCCATATCCCTCCTTCTCCCCGTTTGTCGCATTGCGTTGGACAGCTTTAATGCGGTGCCGTTTGTTGCTTTTCACGGGAAGAGCCACGCTAGCCCTGTGGGCGAGATTGGGTGGGGGGGGGATGGGGAGGAGAACGCTTGTGTGTGTGTGTATGTTTGTGGCGCATTCGAAGTGTTTGCCAGGCCTCGTTAGGCCTGGCCCCGTTTCTCACCGGCCGGGAGCACCGCTTGTGTTTCCTTATTTTGTTCGCTGCTAGCGCGCTCGTCCTTCTGTACTTCCTTTTCATTTTGTTTCTTTGCTTTAGACTTGTTCTCTTTCCTTTTTCTGTAAGTTGTTTGTCTTATCGCAGTTCTCTGTATAACGCTTGTTCGATGCTGCCCTGGCCTCATACCGGCCTGCCTCGGAGCGATACGCCGTTCACTTTTCTTCGAAAAGCGTCTGCTCTTTGTTTGATTATCACTTACATCGCTTCGGGAATTAGTATAGGACGATGAAACAGACGTTTTTTTTTTTGTTGCATTTATCAGCAGGCTGACCAAGGAGAAAGCGGGCTGAAGGATAGATTAGATCGGCAGGATGAAAATTACACTATTATAACAGGAAAGTGTTTTATGCCGGAGTCGACCAAGGTATCAGTGACGTGTTTCCGACACGGAAATAACGTTGACAAAATGCACACAATCAGATGGCAAATAAAAAAAATTACCGAATCTCCACTTATGTGAATCATAACGAGTGGCGAAGCACTGGGTATCGTACCGGTGTGTCACCGTACGTCGCCCACGCGTTGCCACTGAGAATGTAAATTGAGTGACATAAAGTGTACATATATACAAATGCATTTATTTAGTTCCTATTCAATGCTCTTGTATTTTAATCTTCTTGTTATAATTCGTATATCGTCTTGAGTTGTGGATTCCGTTTTCCCTTCATTATTACTGCTTTGTGGTCTGTGAAATAGAGAGCCAATGGTTCTTCGAGTGGATCTAATCTAAAGTTGGCAAAGACAAGGTCTGCGCACGCTCCTCGGGTGGTTGTTCGAGATATCATATAATGCATAATCCAGTCGCTGTCCATAATGTCTACGTTGAAGTCGCCGACTAGTATAAAAGGTGTGTGTGCTTGTACTTTGTTTCGTAATCGTAATCGCAACATACACACATGCATATGTTTCGCCTTTGAGGAGAAAATGCCGCGGACTTCTAAAGTTGTCTCCAACTCGAGCTCTTACGAAAGAACTTATTGAGGATTTCTCGTTGAAGACAAACTGTCAGG
Source organism: Rhipicephalus sanguineus (assembly GCF_013339695.2). Lineage (NCBI taxonomy): Eukaryota > Metazoa > Arthropoda > Arachnida > Ixodida > Ixodidae > Rhipicephalus > Rhipicephalus sanguineus. The sequence goes on from NC_051186.1 coordinate 14,434,501, forward strand.
CATGACCCGTTCCACATCCCACTGTGCACATTCTTCAGAATTGTGATAGCCAGACTTGTTGATTTCGGGAACATAGCGCCTTTAATTATTATTAGATTTCATTTTTATTAAGATATTTCAGGAGTGTTTTGAGTACCGCATATGACTTTTATCTGAGACTTTATAATCGTAATCGTAATCGCAACATACACAGATATATTTCGACTATAGCAACGGTTTTCTATATACCGTGCCAACGGACATTGAGAGTCGACGACAAAGCTAGGTCCTAAGCTGCTTCACCTCTAAAAACTTGAAGAAAACGTTCCGTCAACAGGAGACGAACTCACGACCTCTCGGTCCGCAACAACAGATGCCGGGCACGCTATCCACTGCGCCACAGTCACGCATTGTGGAGGCTTTACAAGCGCGCCTTTTATATCTCACGCTTTCATCTCGCAGTGCTCTTGGTCGGCGGGGTGGTGTCGGCGTCTGGGAGCAGTGAAGTAATGCATTGTGACCTTGGCCTCCGTGATTAGCTCCTGCAACGCGTCGTTGCTACGCGCCCGTCCCATTCGGTGCGTTTCCTATAGGAGAAAAGCAATTTTGTCAACGCCTTAACACACCGCGAGGTGGCGACCTTAGCCCAAGCATCGGCCTCGCTCATAGCATTCCTCCATATTAAAAATAGGTCTGGGACGCGCGCCTGCCTCGCCTGGCTGTAACACCGCGTTCCTCGCCTACGCTCGCCACGAGGAAAATCGCGGCCGCGCTAGCAACGCTCTTCTGGCTATCCCACCGCTTTCTCTGATTACGCTCTCACCGTTAACTACTACAGCTACCGCAATGGTTTGTTTATTCATTGTTCATGGATGTTAGTCGTCGGAATGGAGATGTGCCACCAAGCGTCAACGTGGATGTATTCACGTTAAACGGTACTATAGTTACCAAACACCAATAGACATTGGGCAAGCTCTCTTACATCAATGTAGAGTAAACATTCTACTACTTCTGCGAGGATATGTTTTACTTTCGTGTTATATCGATTCCTATGACGAGGGACCAACCCTGTTTTTTGACTAGCCAGTCAACCAACCATCAGTCATCCTAACCGGTGACTAGGTTAGGGAGGGTAACCAAAAGACGATTCCGAAAATGTCTACCACACATTGCTGATACGTCTTCCAGATGTTATCAGATGCACTGCTCCGGTTCGAAGCTGTCTCGTAGACTTAGCCAAAACTCGCCAGGATCGTTAACGCACCCTCGACAAACAAAATTCGGGTTGCGAAGTTTATCTCTGATGCAATTGGGGATACGTTGAGCTAGCATTGTCAGCGCCCGCGCCGTGTTGGTACGGCTAGCATAACCTAATGAGGCACCGACTGCGTGTTCTGACTGTGCCTGTTGAACTGAAACGGCAGGAAAAGCTCTCGTGAAGCCTTAGTATACGAACCTAGTTTCGTTTAGTTACCTTATAGGGAGACACGGCAGACTGCTCCCCTCTAACTAAACTCTAACGATAGTCAGCCTAGTAAGTCTCGTTCTTTTGCTTGTTCTTGTGCTCTCGCTTAGATTGCCGACTTGGAGTCGGGCCAGACGTTCCATAACGACGAGCACTACCAGAAGATATTGCAAGAACTCGACGTCATGCGCAAACAGAACAAGGCAAGTGCGCCCCTTTCGAAATTTCCTCTCTCTCACTCTTTTTTGTCTCGTCATCTCGAACTTAAGCGTACGCAAACTTCAGTCTACGCCTTTCCTCTTGCATGGTCGGCCTTGCTGTAAGGTCGTATATCGTTGATTGATGATTGCATCCCTGAAGCAGCCGTGGTTTCCCGGCCTCCACTATCCTCACCGGCTTAGTTAGTCCCATCGCGTTTTCTCATCAATCAATTGCATAAAAGTAGCACGCTCCTTTATACAGTCACCTAAGAATACTCGACAGCGAAGATCACGCTCTTTTTCCTTTCTCCTCTTTTTATTCTTAGTCAGTTGTATTGATTACCCCCTCTCTCGAAAGTATGCACCTAAAGTGGAATTGCACTGCCTCTGGGATCGGAGACGTTGCAAGCTTTCTGCACGTCACGCGGTTTTGCACTGCCTCCAGGATCGGCCCACCTTTGACCCAAAACCAGACTCTTTCTGTGAGACGCAATTTCAGGAAGCGATTCTTCTTCGGTGTTGTGGACATCTAGAAGTCAAGATGACTCGACTGTTATAAAAACTTGAATATAGTGACTGCCGTACGCGAACGTAGGTGGTTTTAACTTGGACTTCAACTTTCTGGTAAAGAGAAGACAAGTCTAGAAAGATGGGCCGCTTGCATTGAAGGCCAGTCTCTCCAGAAGACGAGTCTAGAGACAAATTGTGTTGTGTCGAAAACATCTAAGATCTAAACATCTAAATGTCAGTAGTCCACTGATGTGGAAGGCAGAGCCCCTATGTAAAAAAAAAATGACACCATCTCCCACTAAAGGAAACCATGTGTGGATGCGAAGCAGCGCATGGGTCGACTTAAATTTCCGTTCATCACGGGCACCTTGCCCGATGTTAACGCGTCCTTGCAAGTGGAGCACACCATGAACTCACTGTAGTTGCTGCTGCTGTTACTCGTCACGAACTCTTGTTGGAGCACGCCACGCGGGTTCATCGCGCGTCTGCAGAGTCTCGTTCCCGAACGCCATCACGTGATTGCTGAGAGAGTGTAAGGGGGAGAGGCCACAGAGACTTACCCAGCCCCTTACACAGGCACGAAAGCGCTAGCGCATGCCAGCATACATGGTTTTGCCTGCGTTACGCCAAGCTAGGACAGCATACGGCAGCCCGAGCCCCTTTAGTGCTCTGCACGTGTCATCATCAAGGCGGTCGAAGAACAAGAGGAAGAAGACTTCTCCTTGGCGCGAGCGCGCGCTCAATATGTTACAGATGGCTATGCTAGGTGGTAGAAAGCGGACGGTCGCCAAGGAACGGACACAACCCCGAGCAAAAGCTGCTTCGCATCTAAAATACTTTCCGACGCGCGGAATCGAAAGGGCGACCTCTCGCTCCGCAGCGCGCGGCGTTAGACGGCAGGCCACGAGGAGTACCATCTTCCAGAATGCTAACGGCGAGCTGTTTATATACGCCATTTACTTCAACATGCTTTCTTGCTCACAAGCGAGATGGCGCCAAGTGCGCGAGGGGTGCGCTTTAAAGGTCAGCGCGCCGCTCGTAGCGATGCGCGCGCACCTCCGTGCACTTCGCCCTACAGGGCGTGGTCGCCTGCGCGCGCGCTTATCTCGTGGAGGGAGGGGGGGAATGTACGTCTTGTGCTTTCACCGCGATATCCGCGCTGAAGTTACACAGCGTACGAAGGTCACTTCGCTCGCTGCAGCGGCCGCGTTTGCGCAAGGAGCACGCTGTTCAAACAGAAGTAACAACTGTGACAGTTAGTTCGCGCTCGTAATGTGTATATCTGTGCGTTCGTTTCATGCGTCCTTCTTTATGTTTGAGCAGCGTGCTTTAAGTGTCGAGCTGTGACACCTGATAGTTTGCGCTCGTCCTGTGTGTGTTCGTTTCGTGTGTCCTTTGCGCTTGAGGAACGCGCTGGAAATTTCGAGCTGCTTTCCGTCCTTCGCATTATATTCCAATTTGTTGCTATAGCATTCATTGCTTCGCCGTTGCGGCGATACTGTGACTTTTTTTCTTAAGATATTTTCAGTAACAACGCCCCCGTAAACTTCTCTACTTTTACACGCGTTCCCGAATTTTGAGCTTGAACACTCCTTCTTTTATTCTTTTTTTTTTCCTTCGTTTTGAGCTGTTCTTTGGAGTTTCTGGACATGCATTCAATGAGCTCTGAAATTATAGGTCGGATGCGAGAAAAAAATGACATGCATGTCATGGTTGTCATGTTACCACCTGTTATTTATGTTCTTGATACACTCACATCGCGCAATACCTAGCGAAACGGCCGAGAGTGCGTCATGAGCGTGGCATGTAAATTAGGTCGTGCATGACACGCGTGTCATGATCTTCATATTACCACCTCTAATTTACGTTCGTCATACAGTCGCGTCGCGCAATACCAATTTTGGCGTATATCAAGCCAGCGAAACGGCCGCGAATGCACCATGAGCGTGGCATGTAAATCATGACATACATGACATGCATGTCATGGTTTTCATGTTACCACCTGTTATTCATGTTCTTCATACAGACACATCGCGCAATACCACTTTTGGTGTATATCAACCTAGCGAAACGGCCGTGAGTGCGTCATGAGCCTGGCACGTAAATCATGACGTCCATGACACGCGTGTCATGATTTTCATGTTACCACATGCAAGTTATGTTCGTGATGTCGAAATGTCTCGTCATACCAGTTTTCGTATATATCCAGTCATTTAAACGGCCGCGAGCGCCCCGAGCAATGTCATGTAAATCATGCCGCACATGACATGCGTGTCATGATTTGCACGTTAGGACCTGTCATTATGTTCGTCATGAACTCTTGTCACGTCATACCAGTTTTGGTATATATGAAATTAACGGAATGGCCTCAAGAGCCCCAAGGCTGTGGAATGTAAATCATGCTGTTCATGACATGCATGTCATGATTTTCATGTTATGACCTGTCATTTATGTTCGTAATACGGTCATGTTATTCCATACCAATTTGGTATACATCCGATTAACGAAACGGCCAGGAGAGCACAAAGTCGTAGGCGGCTAGATAGATAGATAGATAGATAGATAGATAGATAGATAGATAGATAGATAGATAGATAGATAGATAGATAGATAGATAGATAGATAGATAGATAGATAGATAGATAGATAGATAGATAGATAGATAGATAGATAGATAGATAGATAGATAGATAGATAGATAGATAGATAGATAGATAGATACGCTCAAACTCGCAGAAGTTCGCTAAGAAATGCTTCGCATTTAAAAATAGCGTTAGGCAGTAGGATGCGATGCACAAACTCAACAGGAGAAAACTCTGGGGGACTCGTGCACTATCGCAATGGCGACTTGAAGGCCTGTGTACCGATGCTTTAAAATGAAACGTTGCGCTAGAATCCGGTGACTTTCTTTTTAAATACTCGATCCATTGCAGCCGGTGCTGCTCCGCGGAAAGTTGATTGTTTGCTTACTTGTTTCCTGATTTTTGGCTGCTACCCACAACGGGGGCTTGGCCCGGATCTCCCCATTTCTACCATCCCGTATCCTTTTTCACCCCCTAAACTTTGACCGCAGAGGCGTCGGATGACGACATCCCATTGCCGGCAAGATACGCAAGCGGACCGGCTCCTCCGTAAGCGATGGTTCCGAGGGTTCTTATTTTCATGCTTTCTTAATCTTATTCTCGAGCACGTTTTGTACTCTTATCTTATCAAGCCCACCTTAGTTCATAATGGCGTCCACGCTCAGTTTGTCTTGCTTCTTTTCTTGTTTTACCTAGAAAACTTTGTGCAGGAAGAAAGCACAGCAAAGGTAGGCTTAGATCTTGAATCTGCTTAACGTCTTTCCGTTATTACGTATCTTTCTCTGTTATGCTCTTTCTTCCTCGGAGCACACTCACAGTTGAGTTGGCTCAACCACTTTGTGGGGAGCCAACTCAACCTTTACGTCGTTTATTCGACGTCTTTTCCTCCTCAATATTGCGCTTATTTTCCACGCTAGGCTCGCGCTGCACAGTCGACCAAACTTTTCATTGTTTTCTTTTTCTAGCCGTCTGGTCTTATCCTTTACGCCTGTCGTCTGCTCTTTTTCGTCTGTTTCTTTCTTCATAGCAGCTGTCTGCATCATCTGCATTCCTCTTCCATCTTCCATATAACTGCCGCCCGCGGCACCACCGCCATTTTGCCGTTCATTGGCCAAGACATATTTTCTTTTTTCTTTTTGGCCCTGAGATATAATAAGCGCTGACATATGCGCCGCACTTCGTGGATAGTTGCCTCTCTTTCTGCCATCAGAATAGCAGCAAGAAGCACCCCAACTTTTTTTGCCGTTGCCTCAGTCACCGCCATTCCAGACGCCATCACGTTTAACTGCGCTTTGTCTTCTACTTGTTAACCCTTCCGTGGCTTTTTGCTAGCACTAAGTCTTTTTGTTTTTGGCCTTCTGCTTTTAAGCCTTCTTTTGTCTTTCGGCTTCACGCCCACACCATCCTACACGAACCGTGCGTTAATATGTGTCATCTTTCATCTCAGACCTTCTCGGCTTTTCTTTCTCTCTCTCATCAACTCACCTGCCCCCGTCAGATCATCATTTATCGCTCATTGCGTTCACTGCCTTGCAATTTAGGTCGTATGTTTTCGCTCCTGTGATCTATGTATCATCACGCATAATACGCGAGCGTATCGGCGTTGGATTTCGGGGCCCTCCTCTTATTCTTCTTCACCCACGGAGTTCGTTATATATGTGTGCGTGCTTGCCTCTTCATTCTTTTACCGTAGAGTGGCGCTGTGTGTGCTCCTCCTTTTGGCAGCGATTTCTCGGCGTGTCGCACGCGACTGTCCGTGCTTGTGTTCCGCTTTGTCAGCTTTGTGAACGAAGGAAAAACAGTGTTTTCTATTTCATGTTCTCATTTGCGGTCGTTCGTGCGTACGTTCAGTAATTTTTTTCCTCGTTCGCGTATGTGAATCGTCTGCTTCCCTTTCCCTTAACTTATTTTGCGTTATACTTACACTATTCATTTCGCTTCACCTTAATTCCGATTATGAAATAGCAAAAGAAAGAAAAAAACAAAGAACAAGGAGCTATGGTTCCGTTTCCGTGGTCTTCATAACGTGCCTCTCGTTATCTCTGCTTCGTGTATCGCGAAGGACGCCATGTTGTGTTATATATGGTGAAAATCTAAAGAGGAAATGGAAGTTAACCGCTTTCGAATTCTCGTTGGATATATAGGCAACCTCTCGTGTTCTTGCTGTCTTCGTGCTCTCTCTTTCCGTTGTATCGGAGTAGAGGCTGCTTCGTGCACGGCGTTCCCAAATGGCCGCCTACTTTCTCGCCGGCGCTTCGCTTTTAGGCCTTAAAGGACCCCTCACCAGGTTCGACAATTTTCAGCTGACGGGCGCAATGCATGCACTGGGCGTTCACGATTACGTCTGCCAAAATTTGCAACGCTACGCGCCACGTAAATGGGTCAAATTTCAAGCTGAACGCCGCTTGCCCTTCTTCTCGCGGCCGCGCGCCCAGAGAATGAGGGGATGACGTACATGAGAGAATGGCCCTGCGTAGATGGTAGTGCTGTGACATCGCTCCTCTACGTAGACGACTGCGCTCTGACGTCGCTAACAGTAGCACGTGACACTGCGATAATTATTTGACACGACGTGTAGTTGGTGTAATTTGTTGCTTGATTGGATAAATAAAACTTGAGAGCAATAATAAAACACACAGACGGAATGTGTGCGTTTTCTGTTTTAATTTTTACTGCGAATCGCAGCGAGATTCGAGACTAATCTACCTCCGTTTCGCACGCGTTCGTGTTCTCGCGCTTTGCGCTTCGTGCAGACCCTTTACAACGAAACTAATTTTCTACCGCGCTCCAGCGCTCATTAGGCTCATTTATCCTCCCGCGTCTAACTAGATGTTCATGCGGCACACCGCTAGTCTCGCGTCCGTAAAAATGTTGCAGGTGTCGTGCTCAGTAATAGGTCGAAAAGCCAAGTGATCGGCGAGGGTGCATTCGGCATAGCTTGCAGAGATGAAGCTCAAAGAACGCCGCCACAACACCGCTCGCGTCTCGGGGGCTCGGGCTGGTTCGGGTACGTCATGCGCTCGGGACATTTTTGCGCATGACGTGTTCATGCGTATGCGTTATGTGATCCTCCTGCTCGCGTGCCGAAGAGGGCAGGGAAGGGATTTGGCTTGCGAAGGCTACGCGGGGCGAGCGGCAAGGGTTTGCAGCTTGCCTCCTCGCATCATGGTTTCGCGCCGCTACAAATTATTGTTTTTCTCAGCTTCTAACCGGCGGATTAGAAATATTCTTGTGGCATAATGCTCTTAATTGGGCTCGCAATAACTTGCAATGTCTAACTAAAATTCGTTAGGTCACCTGGTGAGGGGCCCTGTACGCAGCGGTACCTGGCTCATTGTGCGTAACATGGCCAGTTTCAAGTACTTTTTATTGAGAAAGCAATTGTATAGATTCTCCAGGCTCATTTTTGCCTATGTCGTCGCTGTGAGGTTCTGTACAAAGTTCAATGGCGATAACACCACCCCGCGCGTCGTACGTTTTTTTTTTTGTGCGAGTGAAAGCGACCCATTGGCAGGTTATCAGGAGACGGGTCACACCTTTGTACGTGCTGTGTTCTCGCCGTTCCGTTTGCCTTGAAGCGATGGACAGCACGAAGGTAGCCTGTCTCGCTGCACCGGCCGCGCTTCCTTACGCCAATGTTTTGTTGAATTACGCTGTCTGTGTGTGATGCTGATTGTCTGCTATTCTCAAACATTTTTTTTTTTCGGTTCGTGTATATAATGTAAGAAAAATACCTGCAAGGGACGGCCATAAACAATGCTCTCAGTATCTTGTGTTTCTGGTTTGCGGACCATTTGAATGTTTTTGTCAGAGTATTATTAGTGGTCACGGTTTTCGTCGCATGTTCAAGGAACGGGCGTGCAAATTTATTTATTTATTTGATTTGCATACACGCATACGCAAGGATACAGGGCAATGAGGGAGAGAGCAAGCTGACAATTGTCACCAACAGGGACACAACGCCTGCCTACTCATTAGGGAGGAGGGAAAGAGGAAAGAAGATAGGAAACTAAAGAAAAAAAAAATGACGAAGAATTGGACAAAAACAGGTTAAAACATGAAAAAAAAATGTATATAAAGGGGTGGCCAGACCCGTTTGGTCCACAAAAGTATGCAGAGCTCAATGGGCTAGGTCGCGTAGAGAAACGCAACCTCTCGGAAGGAGGTCATCGTCAATGGTCGCGCACTTAAATCCGAGGAATTTATATTCCTTAATCAGCACACGGACACATGAAAGAAGTAAACATACAACAAACGTGTTTTTGGTGTCTTCACTTCTTTCTTGTGTCCGCATATGCACGCTCTTACTTTCAACATGAATACGTACCAACTAGCTCAGCTCTTGGTTATTCTCAGTTTTCGTTGTCGTATTAAGGTACTATCAAGAAGGCTGGCAGATCGGGCTAGTTGGCGCTCCATGATCAGAATCGTAATAGCGCTGAAGCAACACAAAGGACAAGAAGGGACGCAGAAAAGCGATAACTTTCAACTAAACTTGATTGTGAAGCGAGAGGTGTATATATGCAGGCAGTTGGTGAAATGACAAACAGAGAGAGTAAAGGCAGTCACGTGTCAACCAAGCATCAACAGAAAGAATGGCGCGTGTACGAACATGACAAGTGCGGAAAAGCAAACCAAAAGATCAAACACCCCCCTCCCCAAACAAAAAAGTAATAAAAACCCGAAATAACCAGCGCGTTCTCCCCGCATGCGTGAACCCGCACCTTCCAAAAACGCAACCTCTTTATCACAAAGTGATATGGACGGCTTGCTCACGCATGAGCAGCCCTCCCGCTTCATCTGAGCCGCTTCAAGAATCATGCGGGTGCGCTCATCTTTTGCCGATACAAAACAGAAGTGTTATCAAACGCAGGGCTACAACCACACTGATCACAATGAAGAGCCAAAAAAAAAAAAAAACATCCCTCTTGATCCGGACGTTGTTCGCATGTACACGAAGTCGGTATTTGAGGATTGTGCGTGCGGGGTGGTTTACAGAACTTCCCTGTCGTGTGTTGCCTGCTACGAGTACGTCGGACAGGTGCCTCAACGACCGTCTTTATGCCAGCGTACCGACCACGGCTGAAAGCTCTCAATCGTCAACAGCTTTTCGTCATCTTGAATTTTGTGGCATTGCGCGCTCATTGCATCAAGTTAAAACGAAGCTGCAGAATGGCAAATCCGCATGTGGACAAAACCATGGCCGCTAACTGATGAAGATAGCGATGCGGACAGCGCCGCCTCGTTCCGGTTGTCTGTGAACGCCGTTTTCGCTCTTTTGCGTCGCAGATTTGCGGCGTTCCGTACTCGGTGCGCTGCCAGGATCGTCCGAATTAACCAGGTTGCGGCCAAATGTGATCGAATTAACGAGAGTTTGATGCTATTGAATAATACATGCGCTGGCCGGGACCAGGGAAGACATCCGAATCAACGAGAGTCTAATTAATGCACTTTTACTTTATAACAATTTGCATGAATGTGGCTACGTTAGACTTCAACGTACAGGTGCTATCGACAACAATGGCGGACAAGTGATAGATTAATTGCCCGAATGTTTGTTCCGTGCTTTCTCGCAACTCAGACTTGCAAGAAACCGTTTCAGTGTTTCCAGCATTTCACAGCGTTTAGCTGTTTTGCCGCACTGTTTCTGAATAAAGCAGAAAACACACGGCGACGTAAATCGAGCGGGTATTCGTCACGCTGCATCGACCGCATTCGAGGCACGGTCGTGTTATTGACTGTCATTCTCAATTATTGGTTACGTCTGTCCAGGAATCTTAATAGGCGTCTGCGGCCCGTGCGTTGGCTTCATTTTTGGTGGACCAGTATTGAGTATTGGGGTTTGCCCAGTTTCAGTGGCATACGCGTTAGGAGTTTTCTGCGTGCACAGTACCGCCGCATTCTCCAATCGCCTAGCCAAATACATATAGAACTCCACTTTAATAACTGTGCCGGGTTTACGTGGCAGAACCAAATATATGCAACTTTTTATATAAGTATTACTGAAGCGGAGAGGAGTCAGTCGCTTGCGTCGTCTGCACTTACTTCGTGTTACTTCTGCCCGATCTATCAAAGCGCGGGGCCTTAACCACACAGTTTAAGCCCACGACGGCACTTCTCTGAACTCAATTTTCGAGTGGGAGCTCATCGTTTCGCGCGTAGCGTAACCGCTTTTAAGCCCGAAATTGGGAAGCTCACTATAACAAGTGTCTCCTCTAGAGGGTGAAGGAAGAAACATTGAAGCAGACGAGGTTATCAAAGAAACCAGTTCGAATGTAGGCGAGAGAGTGCTAGACGCAACTAGATAAAGAAGAACGTTAGTCGGCTGGGGAAAACTATAGCCTCACTGCGCAGCGTGGCCAACTTAATTTCCATGCAAATGAAGCGGTTCCGACCCCACAAACTCAATCCTGGCTGGTTCTAGAGGTGTGCCTGCGCAGTGTAGAAAGCAAGTCAGGCAAACAGGCCGGGCTGTGGGCCTAGACTAAGCCGTTTCTTTCCATTTTTTTTTCTGTCTAAAACCAAGCCGATTTGGGTGGCCTGTCGAGCGGACCTGTTTCTAACTCTTCTTCTTCTTTTTTTTTTTTGTTATTCGGATGCCTGCTGGTGAGCTGCGTGAAAGATGCGTAGGCTATATATTTTGAACCAAAGGGCAAGAGAACACTGTTTGTCCTATACTCCGCGACAACTTTTCTTGGCACCACTGTGGAAGCTACAGAGCCAAAGTGCCTGCATGCGCGCGCGCCAAGGAATAGTACCGATATTTATTTTCTAATTCTAAAAGTTACCTAGCTCGAATAAATAAAGATTTCTTCATTATAAAAAGAGAACGAGTATGGGAAGCCATTCGTGAAAAAATGTTATTGTAAACTTCAAGTTTGTTTCTGTCTTTATTTTTTGGACAGCACCACGTTTTCCTCACGCCTGCACCACATTTTTCTCACGCCTGCTCTCTCAGAGTCTCAGTAAACATGGCGTCCGCGATGCCCCCTGAATCGTTGGCCTGAACCGTGTGCGGCCGCCAACTCGCCGTTTCGTTCTCCGAAGAAGCTGTACTCTAAATGTGACAGAAAGTGGCTATCAAACCAGACCACGCAAGTTATCTGCAATGTCATCGCTGGAGTGAGGCGCCGTCAGCGTGACTTGTCTGCAAATGCAGTGTGCCGGACTGTCGCCGAGCTTACCGGAGTGAGTGAGCGAACAGTTAAGCGTATCAAGGCTGAAGCTCTGCGGGCCCCACTTGCCTCCCTGAAGCGCAAGAAATTGAATTTCTCTGGCCAAACTGAGAAGCGCATCACCGGCAAGACGCGGCTGCTGCGCTATTACACGTTTGCGTTGGCAGCATTGCGGCGCAAAGTGCACAGCTACTTCATGCGCAATGAAATACCTACGGCCGAGAAACTACGCTCTGTGAAGGTGTGTGACCAGAGAAGCTTGATAAAATAATCTGTGTCAGTCTCTTTTTAATTAAGCGTGAGCTCTCTTTAAATCTAAACCCAATTCAGCGGCATCATGGTACTTGCATTCCGTATTTATTCGAATACAATGCGAGCTTTTTCTCCAAATTTTTGCTACTAAAGTCGCCCCTCGCGTTACAATCGTGATCGCGTTACAATCTAGCAAACGCCGTATTCAGGTTGCGGTGTGCGCTTGGTGGCGTTCATCATATTCCCATGTGTCTTATGTTGTTGTCTTCGGGCTTCACCCGCAAAGACTGTTTGGAATGCTCCGCGCAGACCGCGATGCGATGTTCCAGAAGCGCCACGGTTGTTTTAGATCTTTCTGTTAAGATTGCGCGCGGTACGCGAATAGTCAGAGATTACGTGGCCACCAGCGATAACACTGAAACATTCGATAGAACATGTATAAAAGCCGACACGCTTTACGACCTGTCAGAATTATTGACGGACGACGCTCTGACTGACTCGTTTCCCGCCCACAAATTTGGCCAAATAAAGAGTTTCATCTTCGACACACCCACTACTGCCTTCGTCAACGTAACAACCCTGTGACAGTAGGTAGATGCATCTACGCACACTGATGTTCCCATTCTGCATGTAGACGTAGTGCTAAACGCTCTAGCGATGCGAGCAAGCGAAACCGAAACTGGAACTGAAATCAGCTGCAAGATGCCGAACTACTTGCGTAGTAACACAAATGTGCGGATGCCCCGCCTCCGTAGCCTTCGCTCCAATGCCAAGATAAGTTGTCGCCGAGTATAGAAGCAGTTCGCTGCGAAGGTTACTGTAAGGTGAAACTACGACCAGCTGCGCGGGAATGACCGGCAATGTACGGATTTACCTAACATACTTTTGGAGTGCTGTTAAGTGGTTGTCGCAGTGAAGAATGCAGCAACTAAACAAGTACGCGTGTCAGTATAGTACCACTCGCTGACGGTGTAAGGAGTCGGGTTCGGCGGGTCTCGTTACGGTAGCTGGCTCCCGCCGTCCGTCCCCATAGCCGATGATTTCCAGTGAGGAGGCGCGTTCTTTCAAGAAGGAACGTAGTTTTATTTACATGGTTAAGAGATTGAAGTGAAAAGAGAGAGCGGAGAAATAACGTCAAAAGTCTTCGGCTTTTATAGACCAGAATTTCCAGCGCTCGTAGGGGGCCGCCATGTTTGGCCGACCGAGGCGCCGCGGTGCGAGCATTTGCTTGGGGGCTGCTGAAACGCGCTGGCGTACAGCGCGGTGCACCACGTTTGTGGCTCTCAGTAGCGGGCGATGGCAGATTCGCGAGCGCTGCAGCCGCTCAGTCTTCTCTGAATGTCGGAACGTGCATCTTCTTTCATGCGACAACATTTTCGAACAGTGGAATTGTGCCAGGGAGCTTGCCAAACATCGCGAGAACGTTCAGCAACATCGTCACGAAAGTTTGAATAGTTGCAACGCCGTGCAGTTGTCAACTCTCTTTTTTTTTTAGAACTGTATCATATCAAGAAACGTTTTAAACTTACGCATTTGCGTATGATAACGGCGAGATGAAGCCTAGTAAGCTGTATCTTCTTTTTTTTTTCTGAAAGGCAGCAGCGACAGATATTTTTGTGCCACGCTACCGTCCGACTTTGTGCTGCACGATGGCTGTTTTGTGCTCTCTCGCAAAATGCAACGGAATGAATTTAATTAGGCGATTATTTCAGTTTTTAACGCAGAACGCTGTAGCGGAGATTACGTGCGGCTTCATTAATTACTGCGAAAGGATGGCCTGGCATAGTGTCCGAAGCCTCTTGTAGCAAAGCTAGACGCAGCGCGCATGCCGGCCCCCAACCTCTGTGTTCTTAAAGAGCAGTCTGCAAGAACACACCGTCGCACAGGTGCTTTGAATCACTATCAAAACAGACGAAGATTACGTTTGAGTCCGATATTGATTTAGTTCGATCCTGACCAAGCGGCGCACACGCGTGCGCTTTCTGTCGCGACGTGCCTCGTTCAGGATATACTTAACTGCAATTGAAGGATCGCCCCTGCAATGACAAGATCCCTGTCACACGGGCACTTTCGATCACAATTGCCCCGCCACGGTGGTCTAGTGGTTATGGCGCTCGACTGCTGACCCGAAGGTCGCGGGATCGAATCCCGGCCGCGGCGGCTGCATTTTCGATGGAGGCGGAAATGTTTGAGGCCCGTGTACTTAGATTTCGGTGCACGTTAAAGAACCCCGGGTGGTCGAAATTTCCGGAGCCCTCCACTACGGCGTCTCTCATAATCATATGATGGTTTTGGGACGTTAAACCCCAGATATTATTATTATTTCGATCACAATTGAGCCGGATCAGGATTTATCGCCTCGACCTTCCTTTCCTGTCACAGTAAAACTTCGTTGTTATGAAACCACAGGTCGACATACCTCGCGGCTGTGAGGTTCAAAATACATATGTTCTATACACATGAAGTTGTAAAAAGTGAAACAGTTCGTTACATCGAGGTTTACCTGCGCCTTTTTGAACAAATTTACAACCAAGGTGGCCGCATTTTGATTTCGGAAGCAAGATGAAACAACCGCGTGTTCAAATTTCTGTGCATGTTAATAACTGAAGCTTGTTTCCTCTCAGCAGCTGCGGTGGCCCCTGTAAGTCTTCAGGCAAAATTAAGAGACATTTGTTAATTGGCTTCGCAGTTTGAGAAAATATCTGGTGAGGTGCATGAATACTGTCTTTCTCATTTCAAGATTCGTCGTTGTCGTTCTAGTAATTCAGTTTATTTTTTTTTTCATCCAGCAGGTGGTCCTGTTTTAACCCATACACTTGCAGTGCAGCCGTTTGAATAGGTAGAAAATATGGCCTCCTGAGCAAAAGCACCAGCTCACTTATTACTTGTCGAAATCAAGGGCTTTGAAAACGTCTGGAATACACGCTGCACAAACACAAGCCGCTCGTGTTCCCGTGAACGTCGCAGGTCTGTTGCATCAGCCGCTTCCTTTTTCTCTCGTTTTTCGGGCACCCCGACGGCGCAATGCCACCCGGACGAATTTTTATACATTGCAATGCCGTTCCTAGTACGCGGCAAGCAAGCAACTAAGACTGCAACTTTCTAACAGCTCTGAAAGCACTGACACAAGCGAATACGCGACGCAAGCGCGGCTATCACCTCCCGCCATCAGCAGCCCCCGCCGTCGTCTGCACCACCAGGCGGCGCCTGGTGTCGAGAGTAGCGGCGCGGCTGACACTCGCGCTACGAGGCTAAGAAAAATCTGGTCTATAGCCCCGAGACCGTCACTGCAGAAGCACGGGCAAACCGGTGTCAGCGTCTCCCGCCAATCCGGTAACCTGTCGTCTTGGCGTCCGGTCTCCCGAAAGGAGGCAAAGAGTCACACAATACACTCGCCACGCCCCGAAGACTCGTAGGTGAGAAGGTCGGCGAGGAGTTTCAGTCCAAACGGGAAAGGGCCGATGACCTCCGCTTCCACTGCCAGTAATACTTGGAAGAAGCGTTGAATGATGGCTGCCACGGGTGAAGGCCCCATTTGGGTTGATGGGAGCGTCTTCAACGGCGCAGTCCCACGCTGACCAAAACGCACGATAAAGCGGGTGTGTCGAATTCCGGAAAACACGCAGACCGCTCCCTCCAGCACGGGTTAATTTTCCCTGCTGCGGTAGGGTAGAAGGCAGATGTGGCTGGGTGAGAAACTCTCCCGCGGTGCTATCTCACGCAGAGAACAAGAAGCCAAAAAGGGGTCTCCGAATTCCGACGTCCTTTTTCTGGGAAATCCGTCCACGGCGACCTGCTCGCTCGCTCGGCATAGGCTCCTCCAGGAAGAATTGGCATTCCTGCCTCCGTCTAAGCGCCGATACGGGGGGAGAAGACAGCATTCCGGTAGACAGCTGTACGCTCAATAGCGTCGGCCTCGATGAATTTTTAGGCCAAACGTAACAGCTCCTCCGCCGCCCGGAAAATCTCGGCTGGCCAGCGCTCACAACCGCTGGGCACGAAGAGAATGGTTGGTGACGAGGCCGACGTCCTGACTTGGTACCGCAACTGCGAACTCGCAACAAACTCCCAAACCACCTCACAATGATCGACAGCAGCAAAGCGAACCACACAACACAATGCCACGCCGCGATCAAGCGCCTTGGACTCGCTAAAAACTCTCCAGGCTTCTCAAGACACACAAAGAAATGAAAAACCGGCTACTCTAAAATTTTGGCAGAATTTCGTGCCGCCAAAGCTACAACACTCATGGATGAGGAGATGCCTACAAGAGGGATCATTTGGTCGCCCAAGCAAAACAACATCAAAAGCAGATATAATCTGGCTCTAGATCCCTGAAACGACCAATTTTAAAACAAGTCTGCTCCTACCATCCGCACTGCTATGTAGCGTTACCTTCTCAAATCTAACTACACGAAAAACAACCAACAACACAGCTTTCACACGAAGGCTGCCTAAAAGCTACACAAGATATCTGTGCGTATTCTCTACGCTCACTCAAAACAAACTTAAAACGTAGCCGCAATTACCTACTTGAGACAAAACCTGACGTACTCGCAAACTCTTTCACAACAGATTCAGCTGCGTCATACAACTGTCTGAAACGTGTCCCTATCCCTAATGTTCGGTAAAGCGTAACGCTCAGCTTACGTGATCACACGACCTGTAAGTCATCAATAAAAGTAAACAAAATAGAGGGAATAAACATCGCGTACTAACATGCTCGTGTGGTCAATGCTACCCGTCCCCGAGAGCCGCTCTGATAAAGAACGCACTGCGCTCCGCTGTGCTCTTTAGCTCTACACTGCTCGCATTCATAGAGCGCTGAAACATTAAACCACCCAATTAGCCATACGCCACATCCCTAGAATCTCAACTTCTCTAAACACGCGACAGAACCTAAATGTTCACGAAAAACAACACGCAAAGAAAATAACTCTTGATGCCGTACACCTCGGGAGCACCTGACGTAATCTGAGTTAGATTCGTGCTGAATACCCGGCCCCATATGCTTGTCAATCCTGACAGTGGTCCACTAAAACAGCCACATTCAGCGCCAAACCTGGGCATTTCAAAACCGCTTTGGTTTTACTCTAAAACCTTCGTCAAAATTGCTCATTTGCCCCCTTAAAATGTGTGACGGTGTACTACTTCGCGCTATACATAAAAACATAAACAAGTGAAATTCGGTTCCGCTCGACAAACGCTACCACTGCTTCACAATTAGCGGTCGTACCAATTTGCACTCATGACTACCGCGACTTCATCTTACGCGGTCGGCTCACTTCCGTGTGGGTCACAGCTTCCGCAAAAGTTACTCATAATATTGCGCCCACAACTATTTCGCACAAAGCTTATAGGATCAATAAAAGAAACGCATACATCGCTCAAAAACACAAAAAGTAAGAAACTGCTTAGCTAAACAAACTAGTCGCGGAGATAACAAAAGAACACTACATCAAACTAAAATAACCTTACACAAAAAAAAAAAAATCCTTTCAACAAACTGTTACATTCTCCGACAAGCTGACAGCTTTCTTCCCCTTTTTAGTCGTACTCGTGGCGGTCGCGGTCTTGGCGGCATTTCAGATCGCCAGAGACTACAATGAGCGCGCGCTTTAAGCTGAACTTCGCCGTCACGCCGCATTCGGGAATACAGACGGTTTCCTTCACAAAGGCGAAGGGGATGCCAGAGACGCGGGGGAAAGAGTGGCAATCCTCTCCTTTTGTTTGCTCTCGCTCGGCGCTCTGCTCCTCCTGCCCTGCGTCTAGGAATACCTCGACATGGTTGTCCCCGCAAACTTGTACCTGTTGAAGGCACCCTCCGTCGTGGAGATGCGCATTGTTCTCCCCCGCTTCCCCCTTTTCTCCGCTTGCACCTTACTGCGCGCCCCGAAGGACGTTTCCCTGAACTGCCCGATGACCTGTCCTTTTCTTTCTGCGCTGCGGCGGTCGCTTGCACCCAAATGTACGCCTCAAAGGACGTTTTCTCAAACTGCCCGCTCGCCTGTCCTGTGTTTCGCCCTGCCGTGTGCCACCTGTCTCAACACTTCGCGGCGCCGCACGAGTCCGCTTTTTTCTTTTGCGGCGACGTTTGCGAACATTTCCCCGATTACGGTGGACTTCACTCTGGGTTGCGACATCGGCATTTTCACAGCTCATGGATGCTTGTGCGCCGCTTTCTCTCTCGCTTAAGTCATTCGACTTCTCCGCTCCGTTGCACTGTCGGGCCAATTGATCTGTGCTGTCATTTGCAAAAACTACAGCTGGGCCCTTCTCGACAGTATGGCTCTCTACCCTCTCACACACTGGGCTTTTTCCTCCGCTATCAAAAGGAACTTTTTTAGAGAGGCCCTCTCCGATAGTACTGTCTTTCTGGAGCGTCGCGTCACCGCTACGTTTAGGACTAGCGTTGTCCTCTTCTCCCTCCACTTCCGGAAGGCCATTCACGTGTTGGGGTGCGAGGGAAGTCTCCAACTCCTCAATGACCCTATTAGGGCGGCTGGAACCAGCCTCGGTCCCACACGGAATGCCTTTCGGAATCCTTTCCGTCTCCCTACCAGCCGCGGTCTCGTCTTCTATTTTCTCGGCCTTCGCACAATCAGAGAAACGCGTACATTTATCAGGCGCGATTTCACTGTCCGCGACCTGTCTCTCGGTTTTCTCCGCAGAAGGCTCCGTGCGCATGTCGCACTCGTAGAGACGCGTACCTTTCCCTGGTGGTATCTCACAAGGAGCGGCTTTCTCTGTGGCTTTAAAGTGCACCGCACTCGCCACTTCTTCGCACCTTTCGTGCGCAACCACTGCGGACGTCTGACTTCTCCGCCGCATTGCCTCAACCTTACGCTCCAACCTTTCAATCTCTTCGTCTAAGGCTCGCTCGCGTTCTTCTCTTTCTTTCTCGCGTTTTTCTCTTTCTTTCTCACGTTCCATTGTTTCATTCTCCTCTCTTCTCTTTTCTCGCTCTTCAAACCTTTTGAAAGCTACTAACGCGTCGTTAATGTCCTCCTCACTGGATTCCCTAATAATCAGCTTCCACATATTTGTCCTTGCCATTTTATTATCTACCTTGATGCCGAGATGCTCGCACACCAACAAAAGCTCATCTTTCAGCATCGTCCTCAAATCCATGACTGCCGCTTTGCTTTGGTCCTGCTCACACATAATTAGGTGATCCCTTAAACTCACTCGTTACGCATAACTAGGTGATCTACCTAACCCACAAAAACACAATCCAGCTTCTACACTACTCAAGTGTAAACGCAAAATGAAGCCTGGAAAGTCATAGCAAAGACCAAGCACTCACCACAAACGTAGCACCATGTCGCAAGGTTCATCTCACCGCTGCCAACCAGTTGTAAGGAGTCGGGTTCGGCGCGTCTCGTTACGGTAGCTGGCTCCCGCCGTCCGTCCCCATAGCCGATGATTTCCAGTGAGGAGGCGCGTTCTTTCAAGAAGGAACGTAGTTTTATTTACATGGTTAAGAGATTGAAGTGAAAAGAGAGAGCAGAGAAATAACGTCAAAAGTCTTCGGCTTTTATAGCCCCGAGACCGTCGCTGCAGAAGCACGGGCAAACCGGTGTCAGCGTCTCCCGCCAATCCGGTAACCTGTCGTCTTGGCGTCCGGCCTCCCGAAAGGAGGCAAAGAGTCACACAATACACTCGCCACGCCCCGAAGACTCGTAGGTGAGAAGGTCGGCGAGGAGTTTCAGTCCAAACGGGAAAGGGCCGATGACCTCCGCTTCCACTGCCAGTAATACTTGGAAGAAGCGTTGAATGATGGCTGCCACGGGTGAAGGCCCCACCTGGGTTGATGGGAGCGTCTTCAACGGCGCAGTCCCACGCTGACCAAAACGCACGATAAAGCGGGTGTGTCGAATTCCGGAAAACACGCAGACCGCTCCCTCCAGCACGGGTTAATTTTCCCTGCTGCGGTAGGGTAGAAGGCAGATGTGGCTGGGTGAGAAACTCTCCCGCGGTGCTATCTCACGCAGAGAACAAGAAGCCAAAAAGGGGTCTCCGAATTCCGACGTCCTTTTTCTGGGAAATCCGTCCACGGCGACCTGCTCGCTCGCTCGGCATAGGCTCCTCCAGGAAGAATTGGCATTCCTGCCTCCGTCTAAGCGCCGATACGGGGGGAGAAGACAGCATTCCGGTAGACAGCTGTACGCTCAATAGCGTCGGCCTCGATGAATTTTTAGGCCAAACGTAACAACGGTCAATGAGCGGTACATTCTGAAGTGTTGTCTACACTTATAATGAGCTCAAACGAACACGACGGTAGAACTTGGAGCGTATAAAAAAGACCGTTGTCCAATGCCAAATTTTATGTCACAGAGTTAGGTTAAAGAAGTTGCACGGCCAGTTATAAATTTGCCTTAGACGACCCGAAGGTGAAAGCCGCCTTCCTTTTTTTTTTTTGTCGGTCGATTGTATCAACCCCTTTAACCCTCCGAAAGCTTTCTACACCCCAACGCGATTTTGCAGTGCCTCCGGGATCGGAGGCAATGGATTTGGATTGGATTGGAACAAACTTTATTTGTGCCTGCAGTTGGGCGCTCGCGCGCCTCGACGAGGGCCTACGTCGTCTTCGGGGTTGCCGTTACTCGGCGCGGGTCTCCGCTCGCCGTTGCCGGCTCGCTGGGTCCCTGCCTTTCGAGCGCCCAGAGGACCTGCTGGACGGCCCAGAGCTGTTGATCCAGGTCGTAGCTCTTCGCGGCTTCCTCGAGCCGCGACGGGATCGTTCTTGATCTCGCTTCCTCTGGGTGTTTGATGCAGTCCCACAAGATGTGCGTGTGATCCGCCGTCTCCCTCCGGCAGACCTTGCACTTGTCGGTCGGGTATGTCTCGGGGTACATGCGATGCATCAGTCCCGGACTCGGTAGCGATCCGGTCTGGAGCTGTCTCAATAGTACCGCCTCCGCTCGACTCAACCGCGGGTGCGGGAGTGGGAAAGTCCTGCGAGCCATGCGGTAGGCTTTTGTGATGTCGTTATAGTCCGTCATGCGGTCCTTGGCTCCGAACCACGTCTGACGGTCTGTCGCCGGGGCGCGGTTAGTTAGCGCTCGCGCCGCTGCGTGTGAACCGGCACAGAAGAAGCGAGCCATCGAGGCCCCGCGCAAGCAAAAAGAAAACGACCGCAACGAGAACCTCGAAGCCAAATTCGAAGCGAGATTCACCAAACTCGAAGAGCTACTCACGGCGAACATCGCAGCAGTGACAGCAATGAAACAAACAGTGGATAACTACCAAGCTGAGAACATAAACAGATTCGCCTACATCGAAAGGACCCTACAGCCGATCGTGAGCCACCCGACGTTTGCGCCCATCTTCGCGCTACATCCACCCAACCAAGGAACCGCATACGCGCCAACGCACTTATGGCCGCCAACGCAGCAGCAGCAACAGGCGTAACAGTGTGGCAGTGGAACTGTCGCGGCTTCGGAAGGAAGAAGGCAGTCATCCAGCAGCACATTGCACGCGCCGCGCGCAAGCCGGACGTGATACTACTACAAGAGACACTCACCGACGCACCGTCACTCCCCGGCTACAGAGTGCACAAGGGCCCACCCGACGGCAGAGGCCTGTGCACCCTGGTCAGGAAGGGACTCACGTTCGTCGAACACGAGCTCCACAACACTATCAAGATCGAGCACACACTCACCGAAATCATCCCGGGCAAGAAGAGAAAAGGAAGCATATTTCTGCTGAACGTCTACAGCAACCCATCGAAGAGAAAAGAGAGATTCAAGACACTACTGCACAGAGCCAGCACCGCGGCGGGCCGCAACACGCTGATCGCGTGCGGTGACTTCAACGCGATGAACCCAGCCTGGGGCTACAACAAGTACACAGCAAAGGGCCGCGACCTGTACCAAGACGCCACGGAACTCGAGTTCACCCTCATCACGGACCCGACGCATCCGACGAGAATCGGTAACTCCGTGTCCCGCGACACCACTCCGGACCTCACGTTCGTCAAGAACGACGTCCGGGGCGCGATCACCTGGAGAAACACGGGGGCCGACCTCGGCAGTGACCACACCATCGTGGAAATCGGCATACCAGAACACAACGACACCAGCAACAGAACACACAGATGGATAGACTGGGATGCCTTCCGACACACCAGAACCAGAGGGAAGACGGTGACGACGAGATCGAAGACATCAACTCGTGGACGGCCGAAATCACCAAGAACGTACGCGACGCGACGAAAGAAATTAAAACAGACGCGGAGATAGACAAAGTAGACAGCCGGCTAGCGCATCTCATCGAGGCCAAACAGTCGATACTCAATCGATGGAAGAAACAACGGCTCAACCGCAGACTCAGAAAGCAGGTGGCGGAGCTCAACCGAGCGATCGAAGATCACTGCCGCGTGCTATGCGCGCAACAGTGGAACGAGATCTGCAACGCAGCAGACGGGCAGATGCACAGCGGGAAGACGTGGAACCTGCTGCGGCATCTGCTCGACGAAACCAAGACCAAGTCACACCAAAGGGACAGACTCGCCAAGCTCATACATCGGGCGGTCTCGGTACACGGCGCCGATGAAGTCACCAGGCGTATCAACGACAAATACCTGCCAACTACACCCACCGAACAACACGCGCCGTACGGCGGCCAACCCAACGCGAACCTCGATCGCGATATTGACGTCGAGGAAGTCCGCGCGGCCCTGCACGGCCTCAACAGCCGGTCGGCGGCCGGCCCGGACCTCGTCACGAACAAGGCGCTGAAGAACCTCGACGACGGCTCCATTGAGAACCTAGCAAAGTACTTCAACAAGTGCTGGAAAGCGGGCGAGCTGCCGAAGCAGTGGAAGACAGCCAAGACCATTCTGATTCCCAAGCCGGGGAAGCCACCGGACACGGACAACCTCCGGCCCATCTCGCTCACGTCCTGCGTGGGCAAGGTGCTGGAGCACGTCCTGCTCAACAGGTGGCAAGATTACCTGGAACGAGAAGGGCTGTACCCGGCCACGGTAATCGGCTTCAGACAGCACCTGAGCACGCAGGACGCGATGCTGCAGCTCAAATACCAAATCATCGACGGCGATGGCAGCGCACGCGACAACAAGGCAATCCTGGGGCTCGACCTGCAGAGCGCCTTCGACAAGGTGAAACACTCGGCGATCCTGTCCCAAGTCTCAAATCTCAACATGGGTGAGAGATCCTACAACTACATTAAGGACTTCCTCACGGACAGGACCGCCGAGCTGCGAGCAGGCGACCTACAGACGCAAGAGAAGAAGCTCGGGAGCACTGGCACACCGCAGGGGTCGGTCATCTCGCGATGCTGTTCAACT
>NC_051186.1:14458074-14492684 GCF_013339695.2 Rhipicephalus sanguineus
CCACTGCCAGTACGGAGACGGCAATGTCGCTATATCCTTTCAAAGCAAAAAAAAGGACTCTCTGTGGAACCTGCCACCTCCGAAATCTGGCGTTTGTCCTCATGAAACCAAGACTGAGCGCATGAAGAGGGCCGGAAGTCTTGAGCAAACGCAACGTCCGCTGGTGATGTGTTGTAATGCCTCTGGCGATCAACTTGAAATGTACGCGCTATACTCCCTAGCTAGCTCAAAATTTGCGTCGCCGAATAATTAGCCGCTTTTTTGCTCCCTAAAAATAAGCAAAAGTAAACACGGTCTGCTGCTAATGCTATTCGTCCACTATTGCCATCTAAGGGAGAAGAGCAGGTACATTTCAAATTTACCGCCGCAGTCACTGCGACACGTCGCCAGCGGACGAAGCGTTTGCTCGCGATTTCTGGCACTCCTCACGCCCGAGCTCCATGCTGGTGCGCAATAATAAAAAAGAACAATAACACAGTTTTCTGGCACTCAGGCCTTTATGAAGCGAAATTTTGTTTGTTTTAAAAACTGATATGGCATCTTCTCGGTGGCTACAAAATCGCCAGTGAGAATAACTTCCAAACTTCGCTAGTTAGGAAGTTCATTAGCAATGTTGTTACTAGCAACTTAACTAGCGGTGGGATTCGCGACCACCGCCGAGAAATGGCGTGAGAAAACAACAACTCAGAAATTATGTGAACAATGCTCAGGGAGAGTGTCGGTTTGACGATTATTCCATAAAAATATTTTTTTAAAAGCATGATTTAGTGGTGGGTGCTTCTGAGGCTAAACGTTCAGGGATCATCAATCATTAGATGGATTCTGCGTAAAAACAAGTGGAGTAAACAAACCACTATGTCGTCCATTGCGTACGACTGCCCATGCCGAAGTCTCGGAGTGCATTGATGCAGAATCTTCGGTTCAGCTTCCAGGCATCACCATTCATGGTCCCTAGCCCTATGAAAATATGAGAAAGAACAGTACTCAGACTTCAGTAATGACACGAAGGAGAAAAATTCTCTCGATTAAGCAAGAGATTGCGTCATGAGTGAAACCGTCGGCTCATCCCGGGTCCCCCCGGGCGTGAGCTCTTTAGGACTCCAATCAAGTCCTGTTATGTCATGCCATGCGCCCTAACATGTTGGCACGTATTTAGGCCACGTTTAGACATTAAAAGCTGCGGGTGTCGTGTACGCACCTTTGAACCTGTGAGATTGTATTAGCCAAAACCGGGAACGGTTGAGGAACTCCTTCCGGGAATAGAACTTCTTGATGCTGTGAAGTCGTTGAGTATGACAATGCTGGCGTGGTTCTGCCGTAACCTGCATGGGAGAAAAAGTGCCCAAAGTGTCAATCTCGGCATTGCTAATGCTGAATTAATGTAGCTGTTTCAACCACGAGGCCAATCTTTACTATAGGAGCTGGTTCAGTAATTCAGAGTATAAAATGGTACTTCACAGGAACAGGTACAAAATTGGGGGCGATTAGCGTGTGCATATCTTAATTAGGCTGTACGGCCGTCGTCTTCTTCTTAACTGATATTAGGCACAGATCTATTACATTTTTCTGAATGACGTAGATTTAGTAAGCTGCTATTTAAGGATATCCCGTATTTTGGCTATCTATGATGTCGCAATGACGTCATCGCGTGATGATGATTTTTTCCTCACTCGTGCTGACGCTGCCGACGCCGGACACCGGCGCTGACAGTCAATTTTCGCGTTTGATGAGGTATCTAAGGCTTTCGCCCCTAATAAAAAATAGTGGCGTTCCGTGACATAAACTGCACGGTGAAATAAGCCATACCGTAGGATTTTCGCCTTCGAGTTCTCTTGGACGAGTGCTATAAGGGACCTAGTGAGTTGTTATTCCTGATTCTTGGGCCTTTCTAGCGCCAGCTTTTATAACTAGCAGATTTCGGCCTGGTACGCGAAAGGACCCGGCGTCGGTGAGAGCGCGGAACTACGGCCCTGGAAGATGTGCCAGGAACATTGCGCATACGTATGCGCAGTTTTGCAGTAACTGATTCTCTGGACATGGTGGACTTGTCCGCGATCAGCCGTTTCTTACATGGCAATCTGATCGTTTATCGAGGTGGCTTATCATCTCACTTTGTCAGATTTCACTGCTGCCTGTATATGAACGCACGACCGTCGTTGCTGAATGTAGCAACTGGTGTGTCGCGCTGCTTAGCACGTGGGGATGAAGTTGTAATTCCCGGCTTGGAGGAAGGAAACATTTAAGAGGTAGCATTGCGCAATAGGACAGAAAGGAACAAAGAACGATGCGTTAGGCAGGCAGACGCAAAACTTCGCTTGCTCCCATTTTCCCGATAGTGCAAGGTCCCGCGAATTTTTTTCGGTTTCGTTTTTGCGTGCGTGGTTTTTTATTCAGGTTGAATCCTTGGAAATAACACGCATATATTAGTAAAACTGCTCATTTATTACCAATAATTAGCTGTCAACACACAATGGAAGCAGCAGCGAGAAGAGCACGGTGTGTAGAAGTTATGAGCGAAGAATAAATTGCAGTTTATGGAAATTTTACGCTTATTCTGCTCTACGAATGTACTTTGCGGATTTTTGCTGCTCGAGTAAGGCGTGTTATCCGTAACAACAAGCAGCCCGGCAGTCAGGAAAACAAGCAAACACACAAACACTGCCCTCAGCGAGGCGTACAGACAGATAAACACAAACACACGCACGCACAGACTTGCTGACCTGTACACGGGTCCATGTTCCTTCGCCCATTTGATTGCCGTGGTGCAGTAGAAGTCGACCTTCTGCATTTCCTTGCATCCAGTCAGCGAGGCCCCGGGGACTGCGGGAGGCAGTCGGGTTCCAGGTGGGGGCTTTTCCAGAACCATCGATAAAGGAAGATCACCCACAAAAGCATCAGCACGACCGTGCTTATAAGCACAGCGGGAGTGCAGCAGTTTAAGCCAAGCATTCCCACCCGTACAGATCTTTGTCAGCTTGCCCACTGAAACAAAATGCGTACTAGATGACCGCTACGTTATGCTGACATGAGGCGAAGGATAATATGACAATGAAAAGAACGAAGCTGTTGGCACTGGCAAAACAAAAAAGTTTTCCTTGCATGCTTACTCGACGATAGGAAGTCCGCATGCTGAGAGGCAACTGAGGTATATGATAAGGTTGGCTTACACCTGTATGCACGAAACTTAATAATATCTGTGATTTGACGTGCCAGAACCAGGATATGATTATGATGAACGCCGTATGGGAGGGTTCTGGAAATTTCGAGAGAGAGAATTTACTTTAATATACTAAAGCAGACGGTGGATTACAACGGGCGGTGCCCCTCTTACAGGGATACACATACTGCTTCGGTTTGTTGATCTATATTCATTCTCTCTCTCGAAATTTCCGAAGCGCTCTACTACGGCGTGCTTCACAATCATATCCTGGTTTTGCTACGGCCACGGCGGCTCGCCGGGTCTTACCGAGGGCCCCCAGTGGCTTCCCAGGGTCACATCGGCAAGCTGCGCATCCTACGACTACGTTCGCAGTTGCAGTACGCTCCCAGAGTCTACGTAGACTCATCGTTCACTGCGCAACACTAGACACTGACGAAGGGGAGACCGACACTACAAAGACTCCGAGTCTGTCCGGGCAGATGTACGTTATATGCGACAGGGTTGGAGCGCCTCCCCACCAGGGATATACGTCCGTGTATCTGGATATGTGTAGTGTTTCTGTAAATGACGATACATGTTATTCTGTAAACGACTCTAGTTCCACGGTTGTTGCTTACTGAGTTTTTCATGCAGCGGCGCCATAGTTATGCGTTCCAAGCGCTGTTTCTACAGGATGCTTTGTAGTGTCACCTCTTCTGTGGGGAGGACCTCCAAAACGTATGTTTTTCTGGTCGCCATTGTGTGCAGGACTCGGCCGGTAAGTTCTCGAGCTAAGGAGCGGGCAAGTTTATTTCCCTTTGGGCACGTGGGGTAGGCCGCCACACCAGACCGGGACAGGTTTAGCCCACGTCCCTAATTGTGGCTGACTTCGTATGCGAATTGTATGCGAGCGTAAGAAAGGGGAGCACGGTGTCTCAGCTGGTGTGGTCATAGGAGGTATACATCGTCGACATGCCGCCCAGTGTGCACTTGAACCACTATCGCAGACCGTTTGTTTGTGGATGGTTCGTGGTCGATTTGCGGTGAATGATGTCGAATTCAACAAAGAGAGTTTCGATTGCCTCCCACACGAAGGCACAGCCTCGCAATAGTTCTCGGGAACGATCGTGGCGAAGAATAAAGTTGCGAAGAACTAAAATGGCATCTTCGCACGTGGTCCCTGCCCTAGGAGCCTAAGTTTTTGCGTAGCTAGTCCCATAGTCGGCGTCAGATATTATCCACTGGTTTCCAGACCCTCTGCATGGAGCCGGTCTGCAGACGCCGATCCCGACGTAGTCTAATGGCCGAGGGGATTGCAATAGCCCACTGAAGCGTCTTGGTTTGCTCGCTTTAGAGCGAAACAATGAATTCGATGGAAACAAAGCGTAATGTTATACGAAGTAAAGCTAGCAGCTAACTCTTTTGGATGCGATCTCGCGTAATTCAACAAAACGCTGCTTTAAAATACAGCAGCCTGTTTGTCCTAGGTACTACATGCCACACGAAGGAGGTATCTGATGGAGTTTTTTGCCGCACACGTGACGAACGGATTTCTGTGCCTCTTTGAACAACCACGTTTTGCGATCGTTGAAACATTCATATTGCGCAAGTAGGACATTTTTTTTTCGGGGCAGAAAAAAACCACCTTCACATTGGCCCGCGCTCCGACCTTTTTTAAGTTGTGGGAAACCCCATGCATATACGAAACTATGAAAAGCTTCTGAGGCCTTACTGACTCCACGTGCGGAAGAATTCGTTGCGAAGCTTGAAGCCTCTTGATCAGCGTTTCCGCTACTGAAACCTGTATGTGAGAGGGGTAGCCGGCATTCGAGGGACGCTCTGCTTGCTCATTAGAACTAGCGGCCAGTAAATGTGGGCACGCAGATGCACGTTAGAGAGTGGGGTTTAAACTGTTCTCGGGTGAAATTGAGGGTGTCAAGAGCGAGCAATCAGAGGACTTACGATCACAGTAAAAAAAATTAGGAAGTCGTCAACAAATCTAAAAAATACGCATGACTTTCTTGTCACTTAGGTCACCGGAAACGGTTGTGTCAAATTTGGCTAAATATAAGTAACTTAAAATTGGAGCAATGCATGAGCCGATGCATATTTCCTCCTTTTGAAGGTAGGAATTCCCGTCCCAATGGATAAAAGTGGCTCTCGAACAAACGAATGAAAGTTCTAAACACTACCGGACGGCACACTGGCACTGTTCTGAAACACTATATCACCACACTTGTCATACATTCTTCAACACAACAAAGAAGCGATTCGTGAAGCAGCGGATAATGCAGATCTTTTACATCAATGGAAAACGCGCAATGGTTTGAGTAGAATGTGGGTGGATAACATCAAGAAGTTCCTCTGAAATTTCGGTAAGAGACGGATCATCTGCTGTTAAAAGGCCAAGCTTGCTTTGCAAAAATAACGCAACGCACTTTTGCCGCGTGCCATTTTCTGAAATGATTACAACCGTAATGGTTTTTCTGGTTTATGTTTGTTCGCACTGAAGAATGCTTCGAGAAAATCTTTTTCACTGTTCGCTATGACGCTAGCGACTTTAGTGAGACTAAGCTTTTCGCACAGCTTTTTAACCTCCGATTTAACCTTCGAAATGACAACAATGTTGTGATGTCACAACAGTGGTTAGGCGTCGCGGCGTCCTCGTCGGCGGTGGAGGATTTCGGTATTGCGAAGAACAGCAACGGCACCTCCATCGGTTGCTGCTTTTGGTTTCCCGGATATGGGCTGGAGGAACAACCCCGGGTAGGGACGCTGTATTGCGGGCATTGCGGTGAGATGCAGTGGCCTGGCGACGGCAAACGAGAAGGTCGTCGGGGCGTCCCACTGTGCTCCTGCGAGATAGGCATCGATGTTGGGCGGTCGTTAACCCTGCTGTGCACGCGGTGCGTTCATGGTAAACCACGCAGCCCCATCTGTCGGTACTGGCAGCGGTGGGTAGGTGTGGCCGGCTTCCCCGCAGTGTTAGCAGAGCAGACGATTCTCAGGGGCGCGCCAAACGTCGGTCTTTCTGGGACGTAGCGCTCTCTGTCTGGCGCACGGTAGGGCGGCGGTGTTGTCTGACGGCGGAACTGCTACGTTGCGATGTCTTGACGTGGGCGCGGAGGAGGCGTCTGACGGCAGAGCGCAGCAGCATACGTCATGGATGCTGGCTGAGTACAGCTCAGCTCGGCTCAGGAACTCGCAGTGGCTGCTGAATCTCTCGCGAACGATATCGGCTATGGAATGGACGTACGTGGTCTTGCGATTCAGGAAACATTTTGCGCAGCTCTTCACGCACGACTGCTTCTCGCGCAAGCCTTCGGTGGCCAGCGAGTGCACTTCGGGATATGTTGTAGACAGCGGAGAGCGGCTGTATTGTTTCGTCCGCATCAAAAGTGTCTTCTCAATATAGGCAGCGCACAAAGGGCAGCGCACAAAATAGGCAATAGGCAGTGCACAAAAGAGCAATGAATACGTACACAAAAAAAAAAGACGCAAACAGAAGCGCTGTTTTTGTGTACGAATTCGTTGCTCTTTTATGCGCTGCCTATTCGAAAATCATGGCTCACCAAGTAGCCCATCAGAACATTTTAAGCAAGTCTTGGGCTGGTTGCGGACTAGTCCTGCGAACAGTTCCCGCATAAGCAGGCGAACGTTTTCTTTTCAGGCATGACAGCGCCGGCCTGGCGGAAAAGTGGGATCATCTCTTCCGTGAAGGATGTGACGTTTGGTTTAGTAGCTGGACCCACGTCTCTAGCAAGGAAGCGGCTCTTTGCTTGCGGATGACGCTTGTGAACGTGTGCAGGAATGCGCTGCGCAAGTGCTCTGAGGTATGAAGTGAGGGCTCCCGATTCTCGAACCAAGTCCTTACCGCATCTTCTAGGTAGAAGTAGACGTGACGCAGCTTGTCTTCGGTGTTCCAGCTGTTAAAGGCGGCGACACGGTCGTATGTTTCAAAGCAGGATTCCGGGTATTCGAAAGATGATCCACGCAAAGTCGGGGGATGCCTGGGCTGCCGGATCACGACTGTAGCCGGGGACACAGTAGACGTCATCGTGGTAGACGTCATGGTGGCCTTGTCGCTGTGGCTGTCTTATCGGGTAGGGGTCCGTACTGCGGCTGCTAACCTTGCAGACTGCGAATAGCTCGTTGCTGCAAGAGGGTTTTGGTGTCTTCATCTTCACGCTTTGGGCTTGGTTCCCGGCTTTTCGTGAGCGTCGGGAACATGAAGGAACCAGCAGCTCCACCAGAGAGCGCGTGGTTGTGACGGTGAAGAAGGCTGCAGCACGACTGGGAAATATAGAAGTCTTTATTTGGGCGAACTTGTGACCGGAAAATGAATACTCAAAATACAAGCGATACACGGCGGCGAGAACAGATGGTAGCGAGAACAGCCGTCAGCCGTCGAGTAATCTCGCAAGCGGTAAAGCGCGTCGGCATTCATCTATCTGCCATCGAAGATTCCAGTGTTATCACTAGTGGCCGCGTAAGTTCCGAAATAAACTGCAATGTTCGCGTTGAGCGCGTAATCTCATCGGAAATTTCCAAAGGAATCTGGAAGGTTCCCAGTCATTCGGGCGCGTTTTGCGCAAGGCAGTAGTTATACGTGTAATGGGCCGGTAACATAAAAAATAGAAAGAAAGGAGCGCGTGTGGCAATATTTCCAAGCGTGTTTATAGCTTAATGTTTAATTTATTCGAGTTCCACCCGCAAAGATTGTTAGCAAGGCTCGGCGCAGACCGCACCACAAGGTTCGAGAAGCTTCGCGATGGTTTGAGATCACTCAGGCACCTGTTACCTGCGAACACTTGCCTTCTGTAACCGCCGGCTCACCTGAAGGGCTCTTTTTCTTAAAGAAAATTCAAAAAGAATCCGATGCGGCTCGCTGAACAGAGTCGACGCATGTGCGCAAAGCGCTGCTCTTTCCGCTGCTTCCTCTCTGAAGTCCACCAGGCTGGTGAATATAATGTGATCCGCAGCAAGCATCCTTTTGCCTTCGACGAATCACCGTCATTTAACGTCACAATCTAGAAACTTCACCACAGCACTGAACGAAAGTACCGCTGTCACCCTGGATACAGCGGCCATCCGCGTTTCCTTGAGCAGCGTTTGCTGGAATTGCAAATATGCTTAGCCGCAACGCAAATCCGCTCGCAGCATGGTTTACCGTAATTTTTTGTAGCGTTAGCTACACTGGCCGAGACGAGCGAAAGTCACTGGAACGGGAAAAGTAGGGCGTTCGTTTTCCCTTCGCCGCCGCGCCCTTTCGGGGGCTTCGCCACACGAATAGTCCAGCTCGCTCGCCTCGCTAGTGTCTCCCGGCCGCCCACGCACGGCGCTTTGAAGGGCGATTGTTTTTATAGCCTCAGAAAAGCGTGCAGGAACATTACATCCAGTGTCGTTTTGATACTTCATCGCAAGCCCGTCGGGGCATCGAAGTAGGGCTGGGTGCTTCGCTTTTGGGTGCAGGCCCGGCGGGAAACGGGCAAAGCCCTCTTAGCTATTCCCAGCGGGAAAATGGATGCCAAGCGACGGGCTTTGTGGCTTCACACAATACGGCGCGAAAAATTTGTTCCCACGACTGATACCCGCCTTTGTGAGGCAAGCGTTTCATTGAGAATTCGAGAATGTTGTTTCGGGGAATGTTTACGTCTCCCCTACACTAGTGAAGCTTGTTTCGCGTGGTTGCCGCAGAAGGTTCATGCACAATAACATTCCCGGGCAGCTTTTAATTATGTTTGGCGTAAAATTGACGCGTTTTTGCTCACATATAACGATCAGTGCGCCATGAAAACTGACTGCTACAGATTAATATTGCGTGACGTGACTGTATGACGAACATAAATAACAGTGTGTACAATGAAAATAATGGCACGCACTTCATGTAAGGCATCATTTACATGCCAAGCGCATGGTGCACTCGCGGCCGGTTCGCTGGCTTGATATGCACCAAAATCGGCATTGCGTGACGTGACTATGACGAACATAAATACCAGGTGGTAACATGAAAATAATGTTACGCATGTCATGTAAGGCATGATTTACATGCCAAGCGCACTCGCGGCCGGTTCGCTGGCTCGATTTGCACCAAAATTCTTATTGCGTGACGTGACTGTATAATTGTGCCTTAGATGCCACGCATTATGGGAATCTAATGCGAAGCAGTCAGCAAAGAGGTGCATATATCGCCTTGTTCGTCTTTGAGGCATATGAAGTCATTCATGTCATCACATCTATTTCACTATATATCGCATGTTTCATGATAAACATGTTTCATGATCGCATGTTTGTCATGCATGCATGCATGTAGAATCTGCTGTATACAACGCATGACCTGTAATTTATGTTCGTCACGCACCCATGTCATGCCATACCAGATTTGGCATACATCCAGTTAACAAAACG
Source organism: Rhipicephalus sanguineus (assembly GCF_013339695.2). Lineage (NCBI taxonomy): Eukaryota > Metazoa > Arthropoda > Arachnida > Ixodida > Ixodidae > Rhipicephalus > Rhipicephalus sanguineus. The sequence goes on from NC_051186.1 coordinate 14,467,622, forward strand.
GCCGGAAGCGCACAAAGACAGTGTAATGTAAACCACGCCGTACATGTCATGCATGCCATGATTTTCACGTTACCACCTGTCGCTGATCTTCGTCATACAGTCATCTCGCGCTAGACTAATTTTGGTGTATATTAAGCTACCGAACAGGCCGCGAACGCACCATGAGCGTGGCAAGTAAGTAATGCTGTACATGACATGTAAGTCATAATTTTCATGTTACCACCTGTCACTAAGTTCGTCATACAAAAAAATCTCGTCATATCAATTTTGGTATATATGCATTTCATTAAACGACCGCGAGCGCCCCGAGATCATGTCATGTAAATCATGTTTTACATGGTATGCCTTCCATGACTTGCACGTTATGACCAGCAACTTATGTTCGTCATACACACTTGCCCCGCCATATCAATTTTGGTGTGTATCAAGCTAGCGAAGCAGCCGCGAGCGCACCATGAGCGTGGCATGTAAATCATGCTGTACATGGCATATATATCATTATTTTCATGTTACCACCTGTAGTTTATATTCGTCATACAGTCGTGTTATGCGATACCAAATTTGATAAACATCCCATTAACGAAACGGCCAGGAGACCACATAGTCTCCTGGCCGTTTAGATAGATAGATAGATAGATAGATAGATAGACAGATAGATAGATAGATAGATAGATAGATAGATAGATAGATAGATAGATAGATAGATAGATAGATACCAGGTTCAAACTCACAGAAGTTCGCTAAGAAATGCTTCGCATTTTATAATTGCCGACAGCCGAGAGCGTAAATGCCGCACAGTTCGCATTTATTTACCGCGTTAGTACGCGTGCGTGCGCGTGTAGGCAAGTGAAAGTTGCTGCTGTTTCTTTCCTAATCAGCTAGAGAACAACGGTATGCTTCATTCGGGGCTGCAAAAGCGGACGCAATGCGTAAAACATGCGTTACTCCGCGTGAAAGCAACACCGCGCCGCCGCAGCTTCGGCCGCGCTGGACCAAATATGGCGACGCGCAGGACGGTCGCGGTACTTTGCCCGTTCCAGTGACTTAAAGCCGAGCCAGTTCCGCGAGCCCCCCCAAGAGCCGTGCTGCGCATGCGCGAGGATCAGTGATGTCACGCAGCTGGCGCACTGGAGCCGGCACCTCCCGCGCACTCCGCCACCGCCGCGCGCGACTCGCCGCCGCCGGTCTGCGCATTCCAGGGACAGTGACGTCGTTGCCGTGGCAGACGCACTGGCGCCGGTGCGCGCGCAGCTATTCGCCTTCGCTGTGCAGTCGCCGTCTGATACTGCGCTAGATCCGCTTGATAGCGCCTCTGACTGGCGTTTGCCAGTGTGGTATAGCCATGGAGAAGGAGAGCGCAAATGCTGCTCAACGGCGCAGAAGAACGGAGAAGCCTAACTCATCGGATCCCGAAGTAGTTGCCTGGCAATTAGCGGTTGAGCATAGGAAGAATGAACAGAAGGCTAAACGTGCTGCGGAGACACGAAAAGCTAACAATAATCAGATGAACCTTTGCTAACGCTACGTATATCCTGGCATAGCCGAGCTAAGCCACTGCAACATTTTTTACCTACAGTTCACACCAACTATGGCAAACAAACGGCCTATTTCACAGGAATCCGTCTGTGGAATACCATACCAACGGCAATGAAAACCTCTCAATCGAATGGCAAATTCACAAAAGAACTGAAGACTTTCCTCACATCTATTCCATAATCTGGATAGTTATGGGCACCTTTTATTACTCCCGTTCGCTTTCATGCCTACTCACAACGTTCTGCTGACGAAACATCGCATCTTACACTGGTGAAATTAGATGTCACTTCTTTTCGTTTTCTTTTCCGTCGTTTGTTTTTTTATCTTTCAGCATGTTCTCATATGAAAACTCTTTAGTAGTGTTTAATTGCCTTTATTTTTTTTATGGCGTCTAATTTTGGCTTTTCTTTCGTTTTTTACTGCTTTCTGCTGTTCTTTTTTATGTCGAACTCTTTTTGCCTGCGATGTATCTTATTGGTTGTTTTCTGTACTGCTGTTTGCTAATTCAATTAATTGTCCTACATTCACTACTTTAGGCGGTCCCTATTCAGTCGCTATGGGACCTCCTTATGTATACGGAAATTTTGCAATTCATTTATTGACTAAATAAAATCATCTCTGACTCATTGGCTAACGCCAGGGAAGCGCGGGAGGCCGTCTGTAAGGTGGCGGTGAAGGATGCGCGCTTTTCTGGACATGTGTCACTGCTAACGCGTATCGCATGGCTTCCGCTAGGCGTGAGTTGTTCTAAATTATGGAGCGTCATATATGCAGGGGATGTGTAAAGCAGGACTTGATTAAAAGTGTACAACATCGCAGAATCGGGTACAAAGTGCCTTGTCGTTTAAAACATCAGTGAATAGCGATGAGATCACAGTTTCGAATGCTTTTAACGCCTGTCAGCAGATCTGTCTGCAGGATATATCACGCTATACAATAATCCCCCCCCCCCCCTTCCCGAAGCAAAACAAAACACGGCAGGCCTGCGCGTAACACGCAGCGCAGTCACAGCGGAAGATGGAGCGGCGGCCTTTTTAAAGCCCATAGGGGCGAATACTGCGAGTACTATAGCAAGGTACCCAATACGCCATAAATCATCATAATTTTGCGAATTAAAGAAGTGCCCACTATGCAATTATTAAAGATTGTGCGGTGTATCGAGGTACCCACTACGCGTCTGTGAGGCTTTATGTGCACTTTGTTCGCGCTGTGACTGATGACGATGAAGGAAGGGCTGAGCACTTTGTAATGGGTGAAAAGACACTCGTTACACAATTCGCATCACCTGACGCCTGGTATTATCTTACTCTTCTATTGCTGTAGTGACCCGCCACGGTGGTCTAGTGGTCATGGCGCTCGCTGCTGACCTGAAGGTCGCGGGATCGAATCCCGGTCGAGGCGGCCGCATTGTCGATGGAGGCGAAAATGCTTGACGCCCGTGTACCTAGACTTAGGCGCACGTTAAAGAACACCAGGTGGTCGACATTTCCGGAGCCCTCCACTACGGCGTCTCTCATTACCGTATCATGGTTTTTGACGTTAAACCTCAACAATAATTATTATTCCCTTGCTACTACATCTGTTTACGTGACTCTTTGCCCGATATGACGCCGGTATAGGGTCTTCTTGCGAAGGAGGTTCAAGCACCGGCGTGGGTCGGTCCGGTCCCGGAAGCGCTCAAGTTCCAGCGATCACCACAGGGGTCGCAAAAATCAACTACGGCGAGTAGCATACTCGAGTGTCACGCAGAGTGTCTGGGTTTGAAATCCTGCTGGAACCCTGTTTTTTTCTTTTTTTTCAATTTTGTGCGATAGCTGCTACGGACACCGGTGGCGGCCGCGGCAGCGGACAGCTAGCCACCGAAATCGGCTTCCTTATCTCATCGCAGCTTTCGCTGTAAAAGCGTGTGCTGCTTAGCAGGGTGGCCTTAGCAGAGCTATTTTTTCAGCAACACGGTCAACGTTGCTCGAGGCTGTTAAGTGCCGTTTAAACCATTTTGCAGATAGTACAATGTCGAGTCAGCTGATACGCTACCTCAAGTAAGAAGTGCTGTCGAGACCACAGAAACCACGAATAAAGAAACATTTCAGAAAAGTTATTCTGTCATTACGACAGTTAGGTGTGGCATATAGAGCTTAAGAGGTGTAATGGTTCACTAAGATGCCACACTCCAGGTGGAAATCTGTGGTGATCGCAGCTGTAGTAATTACCGCGGCAATTAGTTTAAAGTGTGTTTTATACTTTGACCTGATGCGGGTGCGTCAATACGAATTTCGCATTTCTATCGGATCGGTGAAGCAAAGCGAGTAATATATAGCCACTTACATTCAGGAACGTTGCCGCCCACGAAAGAGACCTGGTAAACGAATGCTTCTAGCTAGACTAGAAAGCCTCCTAAAAGTTCTCTTGTTTTTATTTCCTGCTCGCTTTACACTGGCTCGTGGAATTATCCCTGTCGCAATTCCTGGCAGCTGCGTGCCAAATTCATGAGCGAGTACAGACCGGATGTTTCTAGCGTTGCAACATTTTGTAAAGGTTGGATTCATGATGTATGTTATACTGCCACGTGCGCTTGTTTTTTTTATCTCTCATTGAACGCTCTTCCCTCAGAAAAAACTGTTACGCATGTTACGCCCCCTCTGTGCAGGTGGCGCTGGGATGTTCTGGAACCTTCGCCATTGTATTGACAGTTGAGATAAGAAAGCGCCTACTACGCGCGTGGTTAAGTGACTTTGACCTGATACGAGTGCGTCAATACGAATTTCGCATTTCTATCGGATCGGTGAAGTAAAGCGAGTAATATATAGCCACTTACATTCAGGAACGTTGCCGCCCACGAAAGAGACCTGGTAAACGAATGCTTCTAGCTAGACTAGAAAGCCTCCTAAAAGTTCTCTTGTTTTTATTTTCTGCCCGCTTTACACTGGCTCGTGGAATTATCCCTGTCGCAGTTCCTGGCAGCTGCGTGCCAAATTCATGAGCGAGTAGAGACCGGATGTTTTCAGCGTTGCAACATTTTGTAAAGGTTGGATTCATGATGTATGTTATACTTCCACGTGCGCTTGTTTTTCTTTATCTCTCATTGAACGCTCTTCCCTCAGAGAAAACTGTTACGCATGTTACGCCCCCTCTGTGCAGGTGGCGCTGGGATGTTCTGGAACCTTCGCCATTGTATTGACAGTTCAGATAAGAAAGCGCCTACCTTGCGCGTCGTGGTTAAGTTTATTCCGGTACTAACGTGGGGAGCAGCGATAACTCTGGAATCGTTCTCTGCCTGCGCTATACTCTCACACAAGGAGAAAAAAAAAAAACAACAACAACAGAAAGACCATACACACATGTGCGCGAACTTTCAGCTGTTTAGTGCCCGAAGCGCCCCTAAGTATAGGACAAACTGAAAGGTGACTGGCAGATAAAAATTGAGGAAAAGAAATTAATGTGAACTGTGCGAATATATTACTCGAATTGACACGTGTGAGGTGATGTGACGCTGGTGTATGAATTAAAAGGTGGATCTCCCAGCGCAACAAAGGAAAAGCTGACGTGGTTTGTCGCAGTATTCTTTAGACTTGAAGTGCTCCGACATGTCGGCGTTGCTAAACATAGGCTTGCACCTACATCTCGGACAGTGCGCCGCTAAATGCCCTGGTGACCGAAGCACTTCAGTCGCGTGTATGTGGTCTCCTAATCTCAGGCATATACAGCGTGCGCCTGGCCAATATACGCGTTTGTCTACGCAATCCGCGTACCTGTTTGAATGCATTATTTCGCAACTGCTTCTTGCCGATTTGTTGTTTGCGGTACTGCCGTTTTTGCAAAGACTTTTCATTTCGAAAGGGACTGTGAGCTCCACTTTTGTTCAGCGAAACTCAAGAACAAGGACGAAGAAGAAGGCACATTCGAGCCCCGGCGATGGTGTGTGCTTGAATGTGCCTTCTTCGTGCTTGTTTTTATTGCGATAGCAATTATATGGACACTCTCGGCTGGTTTTTGCCGTCGCCGTCTGTCGACGCCGTCATGTGCCGGATATGTATATGAATGTATATATAAATAAAAGCCACAAAGAAAAATAAATCAGAAGAAAAAAATTTCCAAAGCGCACCAACGGGACTAGAACCTTCGACCCTCGCTCCAGAGCGCGCTGCCTCAAACAACTCGACCACCCGCCTCCGGCTGTTTAGCATAGCAACGGCGACCTATTTATATACACCATTTAGTGTTAACGACATGCAGAGCCCGGAGGTGCTTCGGTATGTGTAGTATCACCCGCGAGATTGCCCGAAGGGCATGCTTAAATCAACGCTCCTCATTTTTCTTCAGACGCGCACTAAAAGGTGGCCCCTTTCTGTAGCCACTGACGATGTGGAACGCCGAGTAATAGATGCGTCTAACGCCACCGCGCGGCTGGAGATATGGAGGGGTCACTCCACGCACCGCAGTTTTAAAGAAAAAGATGTCTAAGAGCGTTGGGAACCGGTTCTTGGCCAATCCCCCAGTGTGGGTATGAGCCACAGCTTCTAGGGTCTGCTCTACTCTACTTGTAGCGCGCTGCTCAAACACGAAGTAGTAACAACTGCAACAGTTCACGCTCGTCGTGCGTGTACCTGTGCGTTCTTTTCGAGTGTCCTTCCTTGTGTTTGAGCAGAGCGCTGCAAGTGTCGAGCTGTGGCCGTTGTTAGTTCGCGGTCGTCCTGTGTGTGTTCTTTTCGCCAGTCCTGTGCACTCGAGCGGCGCGTTGCAAGTACTGAGCTGCTTGCCGTTCTTCGTGTGAAATTCTATTTTGTTGCTATCACAATCATTGCTTCGCTGTTGCGGCGAAACTGTGACTTTTGAGTTTCGCTGATTTCCTCGCACCTAAATATCATATTCTCCAAATTCTTGATTTACCGATGTTATATCCATTTACAGGTTCAAAATTATGTACAGTTGCAACTCGAGTTAACGAGCTGATGGGGGCGCTCAAATTATTTCGTTAACTCAGGAAGTTTTAAAAATCGAACATGGAATTTTTCGGTCCTTCGGAATCTAAAACTGTAACACAGTGTCACAGAAAGCTACCGTGGCATTTTATTTGCCACTAACACACGCGTACGCGTGTGAAAAGTCAGCGAGGGCAGCTCGAACTTAATTCCTCCCATCTCCGGGCGATACAGACGAGGTAGATGGTCACGTGAACCTGTGACAAGCTGCTGACATTTAAAGACTGGGAGAACGAATGCAGTTAATCTGCGAGCAGGCAGAGCAAGGAAGTTGCAAAGAGACGATCAGTGCCATCTATCGCATAAACCAATGAATAACGAAAGCAACCACCGTGTTCCTGTAAGAGCATTTGCAGGGACAACAATCCACTACCGCCCAGCGCCTGTGATATGTAAAAGCGCTACCGCCTGCGACGAGTACCCTCGCCAAAATAAAACTAGCGTCGTGACTAGGGTGGCGAAATGTTCGAACGCGATAGCGTAACAGCGCAGGTCAAAAAAAAAAAAAAACATGGCTGATCCCTCTGTCATAGGAATCTGTATAACACGAAAGTGAAACGTGTCGTCACAGAAGTAGTTGATTGTTCATAGTGCATTAGTATATGAGAGCTTGTACAATGTCTACTGTTTGGCAGATATAGCACCGTTTGATGTGGACGCACTCACGTTGTGGCACATCTCCGTACCAACGACTAACGCCCATGATCATGATTTAACCCTTGCGGTAGCTCAAGTTCTTAACATATGCGTGGACACCGCATATGGTGAATGCCGAGAAAATATGACATCAACAAGCACATAATAAACACTGATACTCGATATGCACTCCTTCGAAGCGCCGCGGAACGCGAAGAGAAACGCTACGCGCGTCGTGTGTTCCTTTTAGCCTCACAGGGCGAGCCTCAGTGCGACAGCCAGGCGAGCTTCGGAGAGCTATTTTTGCGAAGCAGCGCCGAAGGGGCGAAGCTCCTTAAGGTGGCACCCGTTCGTCCCTCGTAGTCGTAGTCGTAGTGCGTAACCAGTCTTACGCTTTGACCTCCAAGGTGGTGCCGGTGGGAGATTTTTCCTGTGCTTTGTTGAACAATAAAAAAATCGCAGCGTTAGCTAAAAGCCGACTTCTTCTGTCTCTCATTCCCATTAGCAGCCATTCTTTACCTCCAAGGTAGTGCCTGGTGAGATTTCTCCTGTGCGTGATTAAACAATAAAAATTTTGTTCAAAACGCCGTTGATTGATGAAATAAACCAACGAAAGACGCCAGATGTTTTGTAAAAGCAAAAAAGAAAGAACGCCAGATGTTTCTAAAGCAAAACGAAAAGACGCCAGCTGCTTAACGAAAGACGCCAGATGTTTTCTAAAGCAATGGTTTTCTAAACAATGAAAATTCACAGCGTACATGTAAAATTAAAGCGAGCTGCAAGTCGTCATAAACTCATCGAACCTTTAGTATAAACGCGCCCGATCTCACGTCGGTGATGATGTACTGGGCAGAATTCACGGAAGATTCACGGTTTACCGATGAACCTCCGCAGCTTCGCCCACTCATCATCATTCACTCCGTGGATATGCTGTGATTTTTAGGGGCGAAGCTCCTTAAGGCGGCACCCGTTCGTCCCTCGTAGTCGTAGTCGTAGTGCGTAACCAGTCTTACGCTTTGACCTCCAAGGTGGTGCCGTGGGAGATTTTTCCTGTGCGTTGTTGAACAATAAAAAATTCGCAGCGTTAGCTAAAAGCCGACTTCTTCTGTCTCTCATTCCCATTAGCAGCCATTCTTTACCTCCAAGGTAGTGCCTGGTGAGATTTCTCCTGTGCGTGATTAAACAATAAAAAGTTTGTTCAAAACGCCGTTGATTGATCAAATAAACCAACGAAAGACGCCAGATGTTTTGTAAAAGCAAAACGAAAGAACGCCAGATGTTTCTAAAGCAAAACGAAAAGACGCCAGCTGCTTAACGAAAGACGCCAGATGTTTTCTAAAGCAATGGTTTTCTAAACAATGAAAATTCACAGCGTACATGTAAAATTAAAGTGAGCTGCAAGTCGTCATAATCATCGAACCTTTAGTATAAACGCGCCGATCTCACGTCGGTGATGATGTACTGGGCAGAATTCACGGAAGATTCACGGTTTACCGATGCAACTCCGCAGCTTCGCCACATCATCATGCACTCCGTGGATATGCTGTGATTTTTGATATGGATGGATGCTATGAACGAGGCTTGGGCTAAATCCGCCTCCTCGTGCTGTGTTAAAGCGTTGACGAAATTACACTTATATTGGAAACGCGCCGAATGGGACGATCATGCAACGGCTTTTTTTTTCGAGCCTGGTGATGCACATGTCACCGACACATATAAGCGCCGTGCTCATAGCACGGCCGCTAAAAAAACCTCTTTTTTATTTAGCGGCCGTGCTCATAGCATCCATCCATCCATTCAAGAGCACCGCGAAAGGAAAGTGTGAAAGATAAAAGGCGCGTTCATGTAGCCTCCGTTATTGTTTGGCGGTAGCAGGTCTGTGACCGTGGCGCAGGGAGTCTGGTCTCGCCAAGCTTGGTGTGCGGAAGCATGATGGCTTGCTCCGTGGACGGCGTTACAGCGGCCGCGCCTGGCCGCGGTGTTTAGATGTTCGCGCCCGCCGGCGGGCTACAAGTTTGTTCTACCAGCTTTGCCGAAGGATGAAACAATGAAACCAGTGTTTTTCTGCATTGTGACGTCGGCGGAAGACCCTACATGATTGAGGATTTCCGAGCACCACTGGAAGAACTGGGTGTCATCAAAGCGGTGGGTGGCATTGGGCCCTCCCAAATGAGTCACGTTTGGATGCTCGAGCTACGTTCTTCAGAAGCAAAAAATATGCTTTTGAGCAGTGGCGGAATTCAAGTGAAAGGGCGATACTGTGCGGTTATTGGCCCTGTGAAGCAGGAGCTTACAGTGAAGGTACACTGGGTAGCTTTCGACGTGCCTAACGAGTGCTGTTCGAAAAGTGTTGAGCGAGTACGGTGGTGTGAAAGAAGACAAGCTAGAGGAGTGGCGCGTACCACGCTTTCAACAGGCCGAGTCGACAACTCGCGTCGCTCGTATCACCCTTCGTGAGGCATCACTCCGGACGAGCTGCCGGATCTCGTTAAGTTCAGGAGGAGCGTTCTGGTGGTGGTGCCAGGCACGGAAGCAAAAACTGTCGCGCTGTCGAATGAAAGGGCATGTCCGCCGTGAGTGCCGAACGCTGAGATGAACCACATGCCGCGCTTTCGGTCACGAACGGCAAAATTCTGTGCGCACTTATGCCACAGTGATAGGCGCCACGCCAAAATGGCAGCATCTTCATGACATATGGATGAAGTTGAAGCGGAAGAGGCAGCTTCGCCAAACAACCAAAGAAATTATCGAAAGAAGCCAGGGCAGTGGTTGTGTGGCGGGAACGCTAGCGGCGCCGCAGGAGGCCGGGAACCGACGCTCGGGAAAGGAGAGTACTACACTTCTGGCCACTGAGCCTTCGGAGGAGGTGCCGGCGGCGTGTTCTATGGTGCGTTCGCGAGCAACGCGTCAAAACGCATTTGTCGGAGAAGGCGATAACGCCAGGTGGACGGCAGTACGTATAGATGAGACTGAACAAAGAAAAGAGGCGGATAATATTGAGGGAGGCAGCTTTGGAGGAGACCAAGGCGCGTTGGTAAAAATGAATGTGGACCCAGCACTTGTAAAGAGACGCCGTGAGGAGGATGACGCGGATCCGAACGCGAACAGCGGCAGCTTGAATGCGAATGGAAGAAGGCAACTGGAAAGAATGGGAAGTACCTTCTAGAGCTGTGCACGGGCCGTATTTCCGAGCCCGGCCCGGGCCCGTTGACTTTGTCGAGGGCCCGCCCGAGCCGACGGCAAGGGCTGCGAGCCCGCCCGGCCCGGCCCGACCTACGAAAACACAATCCCGGGCCCGGCCCGGCCCGGCTTTTTGAAGGTTCGCTGCGAAAACCAAACATCGTTTTGTGTAATTTGGCATTTTTATTGAGCATATCAAATATGATCAAACGACACACGGACGAACAGTCTCTATACACAGATTACAAATTACAAGTAGACGGCCTCATCCCGGCAACAATGTAGTTCGCTCGCCAAAGCCGTCACGTGTATGGGGTATGCCCATGCAAGCGTCAGCTTGCACGAAGGCGATCTACGTCGGGCCGCTCGTCGCTGTCGCGTGCATTTTCACTAATATGGGATTTGGCCTTAAATCTAACGCGAACAGTCGAGTGGCGCCGTCACTAGCTCAGGTGGTGTTACTTCGCTGTTTGTCGGAGTGCAACAGAGGCATTGCTGTACCTGCTTCCCTTTTGTTTAAAGTAGAAAATGGAAAGGAAAAGCGGTAAAGGGCGGTCGCGGAAAAGGCGCTGTATGCATGCTCGAAAGCAATTCCCACTCATTCTCTATATTTCGGGCTTGAGTCGGGCTTTGCGCCGGGCCTGAGCCCGGCCCGATAAAACTCCAAGTAGCCCGAGCCCGGCCCGAGCCCGAGGTGAAAATACGTCGGCCCGCCCGAGCCCGGCCCGTGAGCCGGGTCGGGCTCGGGCTTTCGGGCTACCCGGAGCCCGTGCACACCTCTAGTACCTTCCGCGCACCCGAGCAGCGTCGCTAACCGCGGCAGCTGCTCTGACGAGGGAAGAATGCAGGCTGTCGGCCCCGCCGGTTAGTGCTAGGCTCCCGGCGTCCTTTCAAAACGCAAATCGCGGCGCCTAATGTACTCCTTCGCATGGTCACTCTGAATGTTAGCGGTTTGGGTGCGAAACGCAGGCAGTATCAGCTATAGCGTCTGGCGCACGACCTGGACCTGGTACGTGCTCGCGGTTCAAGAAACTAAGGTGGAGAGTGAGAGTCATACTGACAGCATGGTCGCACCTTTTAAATGCGAAGCATTTCTTAGCGAACTTCTGCGAGTTTGAGCGTATCTATCTATCTATCTATCTATCTATCTATCTATCTATCTATCTATCTATCTATCTATCTATCTATCTATCTATCTATCTATCTATCTATCTATCTATCTATCGCTATCTATCTATCTATCTATCGTATCTATCTATCTATCTATCTATCTATCTATCTATCTATCCTATCTAAATCTATCTATCTATCTATCTATCTATATCTATCTATCTATCTTAGCCGCGTACGGCTTTGGGCTCTCATGGCCGTTTTGTTAATAGGATATACACCAAAATTTGTATGGCGTAACGTGACTTTATGACGAACATAAATGACAGGTATAACATGAAAATCATGATATCGGTCATGAACGCTATGATTTGTATGCCACTGCTTTGGTGCTCTTGCGGCCGTTTCGTTTGTTGATATATACCAAATGGTATGCGTGACAATAGTGTCTGACGAACACAAGTGACAGGCCAACGTGCAAATCATGACACGCATATCACGTACAGCATGATTTAGATTCCACGCTCATGGCGCGCTGGCGGCCGTTTCGCTAAATTGATATACACGAAAAATTGGTATCGCGCGACGTGACTGTGTGACGAACACAACTAACAGATGGTAACATGAAAATCATGACACGCATGTCATGTACAGCATGACTTACTGTCACGCTCATGGAGCGCCGGCGGCCGTTGCGCTAGCTTGATGTACACCAAAATTGTTATCGCGCGACGTGACTGTGTGACGAACACAAATAACAGGAGTTAATATGAAAATCATGACACACATGCCATGTACACCATTACTTCGTGTCACGCTCATGGGGCGCTGGCGGCCGTTTCGCTAGCTTGATATACACCAAAATTGGTATCTCGCGACGTGACTGTGTGACGAACATTAATAACAGGTGGAAACACGAAAATCATGACATGCATGTCATATATGGTATGATTTAGGTGCCACGCTCATGGTGCACTCCCGGCCATTTTGTTTACTGGATATATACCTAAATGGGTATGGCATGACAAGAGTGCGTGACGAACATAAATAGCAGGTCACGCATCGTATATATGTAGCAGAATATACGTTTCATTAGCATGGCATATACCAGATTATACACGCATGCATGTATGATAATCTCGCGATATATAGCGAATTAGATGTCACGACATGAATGACTTCATAAGCCTCAATGACAAACAAGACGATGTGTGCAGCTCTTTGCTGGCTGCTTCGCATTATCTCGATTCCCACACTGCGTGGGATCTGCCGATTTTTTTTTGCACCTATTACTGCATGTGCGTGAGTCATGGCGTTGGCTCCTCCGCAGGATGTTGTCTCCTACTGGATACCTCAATCGGCATTGCAGTAGAGAAAGTGGTGCGTTGTGACCGCGCTAGATTTGTGATGTGTGATTTCGATTTTGCTGGGTGTGGTTTCCGTGTGGTGTGTGTTTATGCCCCTACGTTGCCCAAGGAACGTTTGCAGTTCTTTCAAGATATCTCTCATATGTTAGAATGTGATAGAGCAATGATCCTGCTTGGTGACTTTAATTGTGTTTTAGAAGCTGATGACCGTTCTACAGAATCGCGTGTCAGTGATGCCAGTTCAGAGCACTTAACGGAACTAATTGGCAATCTTCCTATGCTTGATGTGACTTATACAGCTGTCGGTGGAAAACGCCGACACTTTACTCATTTTCAAGGTAGCAGTCATGCTCGGCTCGACCGAGCTTAGGTGACCTTGGAACTAGCATGCAATTGCAGGAACTACATGGTGAAACAAGTAACGTTCAGCGATCAAAGTTTGGTTATGTTCGAGATAGGGGAGAAGATGAAAAAAGTTGAATGGGAGCTTTGGAAGTTTAATGAAAAGCTATTGGATGACGAGGAATTTGTCGACCACTCGAAGAGTAAAATCAAACGTTTGGTTGATCAAAAGGAGCAGGACAAGTTCGAAGAATGGGAAATCTCCACAAAGCATTAAATTTAAAGCAATAGAAAGAGTGTGCCAAATAAAGTTTTTGATGCGTAGGGAAGAGAGATGCTTGCGATCCCATCTAGAACATGTAATACTAGAGGAAACAAATAGTCCTGGGTTATTCATAAGCGAAATAAGAGAAACGAAAACGAAATTGGAGGCTATAGAACACGAAAAATACAAAGGTGCAATGGTTCGGGCTCGATCTAAGAAACTTCTTGTAGGAGAGGTGCCAACCAAGCGTGCCCTCTCAGACGAGAAGACTTACGCATGTTGCAATGAAATAGGTGAAATAGAGTATGCTGGCGCTGTAGCGAGGGACCGAAACGCGATTAAAATAGCGTTCGTAGAGTACTAAAGAAAACTGTTTGCTTTGCGAAAACCCCGCAATCCAAACTTTCGGCAGGATTTTTTACCTGAAATACCGCAATTGGAAAGCCAACAAACGGATTTATTAGCAATAGAAATTACCGTGAAAGAAGTGGAGTAAGTTATTGATGAACTGAAGCCGGGAAAGTCTCTCGGTCAGATGGCTGCCTTTTATAAGGCATTTAAGCCGCACTTTGCCTCATTTCTTCAACAAGTATTTGTTAAGGCTTTTCGAAGAGGGCGCTTACCAACTTCCTTTGCGTGGGCACACACGGTGCTGATTCCCAAGTGTACTGATGAAGCACAGCGTAAAACAGTGAAAGGGTATAGACCCATAACTTTAACAAATGTAGATTACAAAGTTTTTATGAAAGTCTTGGCTAGTAGGATGCAAAGTATTATTACAGATTAAGTAGGGCCACATCAGTCTTGTGGCATCAAAGGTAGAAGTATAATTACAAACATTCATGTAGCGAGGAGTATTCTAGAATACTGCGATGCTCAGTTAGGTAAAGCAGCGATGGTACAAATTCATTTTTCAAAAGCCTTTGATATGGTATGTCATGTCACACTTTTTGAAATATTGGAACATGCTGGCCTGGGTTCTATTATATGTGAAGGAGATCGAACGGCCTATCAAAACTGTACCACCAGTTTGGTTGTAAATGGGGAACTGACAGAACGCGTTTATGTTCGTTCGTCTGTGAGACAGGGGTGCCCCATGTCACCATTACTGTTTGCTTTGTTTTTTTTTGGTTTTAGAGCCCCTGTGTAGGAAAATCATTAACAGTGATCAATTAAGAGGTTTCCGGCTGCTATCCTGTGAGATGCGCGTGCTTGCATATACTGATGATGTTGCATTTATATGTACTGACAAGGAAAGTGTGAAAAGAGCACTACAGATCACGCAAAGCTTTTGCGACCAAATTGGTAGTTTATTGAACGGAGAAAAAAGTTTTGGATTATGGCATGGTTCGTGGCAGCAGACGCCCACTGTCTATGAGAAAATGCAGTGGAGCACTGTACACAAGAAATACCTAGGAGTACCACTAGACAGATATAGGGAAAATGCGCAGTTTTGGAGAGACAAGGCGGATGAAATGAGCACAAAGACTTTAAGCTGGGGTGGGCGGGATTTGTCAATATTTGCAAGATCCACGGTATGTAACATTTTTTTGGCAGCTAAAATATGGTACGTTTTCCAGGTTCTGTACTGCACAAGTAATAGTCAGCGTTTTCATAGGGTATTTGCAACATTTGTCTGGAATTGTAAATACGAGCGAACATATCGGACTAATCTTTTCCGGAAGGTCAGAGACGGTGGGTGGGGGTTAAGTCACCTGTTCTTGAAACAGGTGATTAGAAGATTCTTATTCTTAAGATATCAGCAAACCCGTTCATACGTACAAATATTCAGGTAATGTTACCGGGAGCCATACCAGAATTTGTTGTCTCCACCATGGACAATGTTCCGTTTAAAATATCCCGGCCGCTACTTATTCAAGGTGGTCTCTTCCTATAGGTTTCTTATAAGTAGATTTTCTATTGAATACTTAAGCAACGTTCCTAGGAAGCGCCTACTGAAAGACCTGGTAGACATAGTTTTTCCAGCCCTCCTCTACAGAACCATTTATGGGGAGGGATCGGGAAGGGACGTCCTGGAACGCGTCAAAAAGATGTTATTTCCACCTGGTGCTAAAACGTTTTTCTTTAAACTTCACAAGGGCACACTAACTGTGAAAACATGGCTCGAACAACGAGCCATGTTTGTGCCGTGGGGAGTGAATTGTCTTTTGTGTAACAAACCAGAAACTGTAGAACATGTTTTTATTGAGTGTTGGGACGCCATGTTTTATTGGGATGTTCAGCAGAGAACGCTGAAGAAGGAACTACCAGTTGATGCCTACGGTATTCGTTTTGTGCCTGTTCGAGGAAATAGTGTCCCGTATGACCTCTTCACGCTTCTAGGTCTTTATAGCATATGGAGGTCACGTATGGATGTATGAAATGCTGAGCACCAAGCGCGATCGGTTAACGCCTATTTTGTTGAACAGATCACGAAGCCCAGAAAAGTGCTAGAGCACCGAGGGGCAAGTGATGAAATGATTTGTATATTAGATACATTGAAACAGTTAAAAGTGCATAAGTAGGTACAGCCAGCTTCAAACATGCTTGTGGTGATGTGTGGCACATGTGTATATGTATATAGTGTATTAACATTTTAATAAACAAAAAAAAAGTTTGGCGGTAGCTCAATGGGCTAAACGCCCGCCAGCCAACATCGCGGACCGAGAGGTCATGAGTTCGACTCCTCAACCAAACTTTTTCCTATAGTTTTTTTATTTGCCATTTCATGGCGTTCTTTTTGCTGACGTCTTTCCGTGACAGAAATACGTCATGAAAGTCTTGGTGGACCCCGGCATAAAACACTTTCGTGTCAAAAAGAGCCATCTGTTTAAATATTGGAAATAATTAATTGTACTTTCGCTTACTTATTTCCGCAAAAACTTTGCTAACTTGAGTTCCTTTCTATGAAAGCTTCGTTAATTCGAGTTGATGACACTATTGAACCCAATGGGTATCTGTCAGGGAAGGTAAACTTCTTCGTTAAATCGGGAAATCGGTCAAATCTTGTTTCCTTAGATGGTTTTAACTGCATATTTCTTTAATATTATTGCTCTCTATTATTTCATTGAACAGGCGCTCTCCGCAGGGCAGAGGCGCGTGACAGATGCCGTCCAACAGTTTCTCTCGAAGGCAACAAATATTGAGAAGTGGGAAAGGCACTCTCGCTAATGCAATCACCGCTCGACACCTGACCAGGCAGAAAATCTAGGGATCTGCTTCGACCACCTACGCGAAACCATGAGGGCCGTTGTAGAGCCGCCCAATTTTTTAAACTGAATGCACGATCGTCGACCGCCGAGTCGATAAGCGCCGTACGACGGAGAACAGTGGCGACATGAACGAGAGTACGCGCGTGCGCGAGGTGAGCAGTCCCGTGCAGCTGTCGTCTGCTAGGCTGTTCTGGAAACCAGACACTAGCCCCGCTTCTTTTGAGCACCATTATCGCGTGAGCCTTCTTTCTTTTTTGAACGCTGCCATCAAGTTAAACGTCGAGTGGTCGCGCTTCAGATGGATGGGATCCGATAAACACCCGCTGGTTATACTACGCGCGTGTCCGCATTTATTTCCCGCCTGTGGTTCACGCAGCATTTTCCTGAGACAAAAATGATACCTGCCACTGCTCCTGCCATTAAGCACTCTGAGGTTAACGGCGCTCATCACAAGAGCTTCGACGAACAATCGCTTTAATTTACCGGTTGCTAAAAATGTTTACTCTCGGCGGCTAATAGAATTTCATGGCGCTCTTATTGAGAATGCTATACCGGCCGATGTGAAAGCAGCACACAACTTTTCTGCGGCCATGATCATTTTATGTTAGCGATTAGTGGTGTAGTTTGATAAATAATCTACGTGCTTTTGTTTGTTTCTAAAAGTGCATTGTGGTATCTGGTATATGCATTTATACCTGTTCCTCTTGTCACTGTTGGTACAGATATGTGGCATATCTAACCATTGGTCTCGACACTAGTCAGCCAGGCTAGGAGACCAAAAATGTTTGTTCGAAGTTTTTGTATTACATGTCGAAAGTGACAATAAAAAACACCAAGAAACTGGGCAATTAAAGAAAGGACAAAGTAGCACGTGGGGTTGGGTCCGTTTCGCATAACAGTCTAGCAGACGAAAGCTGCACCGGATTGGTCACGGCCCTCGCACCCATACGCTTGTTCATTTCGCCGCTGCACTCCGTCATACGGCGCTTATCGACTCGGTAGTCGACGTTCGCGCGTTCAGGTTAAAAACCAATGGGCGGCTGTACGTGAAGAACTGCGTGAAATGTTGCCGTCGCCTGCGCCTCTAGCGGCCTCCACCGGAAACATACCAGAGCCCTTAAACTACTGAGAAAACGGAAGCCAGAGAAGCCAAAAGGCGGCGGCTGCACGCCGTTTTCGCACCCATTCACGCTATCTGCGCGCTTTGGCCGTGCTTGAATGCCCGCTCTTCTTCCCCCGAGCGAACGACACGCGGCCGTCCCGTAGGGAGTCCAAAGGGCACTGCTGATAACAGCGCTAGCGCCGTATCTACGTCACGAGACAAAGGGACACAAGGATTAGTGAGAAGTGCCGCCGCCGAGTGTCGCGACACTTGTGAAAGAGGCATTGGCGCTGGCGAGGAGTCACATTTGGCGAGGGCGCGCCGAAAACAGTTGTGCTGCGCACCGATTTGTCCGCGCGCGTAATATCGTTCGGCGCGCCATTTTGTCCAATGTCGCGATCCACCAGAACTCAGCCATGCACTGCTTCGTTGTAATATTCTTCGCGAGGAAATCCAGCAGCCGCAGTGAATGCTTGAACTGTCATGCCTTCAGGCGACAGCCACGAGCTAAGCCGCTGCCGCACGCCGCACAGGCGTCGCCCCTGTGATGCAATACCCTTGTAATGCAATAAAGCATTAGGTGCTTGACTATTCGTCGCTTAAGCTGCAGAAAGCCGCCGCATGCATTGGTGTACTAGCGCAAATAAGACAGTGCATGCCCTGTGTCGTGTCATTGCCGTCGTACGATTCTGGGCGCAATCTATCGCCGACCCAAAGCTACTTTTTCTGCTTTCGGATTCGACTACGACTTACAGAGATAACAAACACAATCACACTTTTCTGTCGAAAAAAGTGACCTTAAAAATAATGACTCGCAGTCGGTGCGCACTTCGTTGACCAGTTATTCAACGCTATCAAAATGTGCGAATTTTACACCTTCTTGGGCCAAGTTTACAGTACTTCTCATTCGTAAATGTGTTTTCCAGTGGTCGGCCGGCTTCACTGCGTCTAGTATCAGGATCCGGCCAAATATTCCCGCACGAATGTTTTTAGCGTAATACTTTCTTTGTGAATACTGGCCGTCTGCACAAACTGGACCTGACGTTATATTTATAGCGCTATAGCCTTTACATCATTTCAGGCACTAACCGTGTAGCACGAGTGCTCACAAACTCCTCGGTTTCCTAAGTGCACACGTAGTTGTACACACGTATGTCGTGGTCAGGTAACCAACATATTTGCGTCAGTGATATCACAGTTTTACTACGAAAAACTGTACAAACTAAACAGGGACAGCGAAGACACACGCACAAGTGTAGACTAGCAACAGGAAATTTATTGAAGGAAACACAAATATAAATAACAAGAAAAACCACGTGAACGATTAGAGCTTGTCGTTTAGATAGTCTATCTCTTGTTTGTGTAACGTAACCGAAGGCCTGGCAACGCAGATGATGCCATACTTTCGGATATAAAATACCTCAGCCACTTCTCGCGCTGTCCTATCTTTATGCCTAGACAGCACCATTGTTTCATGCAGCAACGGCTGACATTTGCAAACTTTGCGATGTAAGCACAAATTTGACGAAGGCTGAGCCTTCAGCGAAATCCTGTGATCCATGCGAATATTATATATATATATATATATATATATATATAAATATATATATATATATATATATATATATATATATATTATATATATATATATATAGAGAGAGAGAGAGAGAGAGAGAGAGAGAGACCAGTGACATCGCGGTCAACAAGACAAAGAGGACGACAACAAGACAGTCTGGCGCGAGCTGTTCCTATCAGCAGCGCTGCTCGCTTAACCAGTTGTAAATACATCAGTTCCTATTCCTTCGAGTCTGTGTCTTTCCCGTAACAATATATATATATATATATATATATATTATATATATATATATTATATATATATATATATATATATATATATATATATATATATATATATATATATATGGGTCATTCCATGACAAGTGTCCCCAGACGTGGCGCTCGCACATCACAGATTTTGCTGATAAAATTTGCGCTTTTTTTGCTGTGCCACATGGAGTATTGTCGCAAAATATTTTTCCTTGAAAAAGATTTTGAAGATCATGGCGCCCCTTCGAAGTTCGCTTGTATTTGTTAAACTGTGCATAATTAAAAATGTGTATAAAATCTATTTTTGTGTGTTGAGCTTCTAAACCGCACTTCCGCTATCGCAGAGGTTCTGTTTAGTTGTCATATTCATTAATTCCGAAAATTTTATATTTCACTACCACCTACGTATCTTCAAAAACTACAAAAATGTTCAATGTTCGTGATTTTTTTCTGAGATATCTGGAACTCTCTCTAATCAATCTTAACAATAGTATAATTTTCCGGAAAGTGTATTTCAACACAAAAATGTTTAGGGGTAAAATAGACTTCAAATATTCAAGAAAAAAATTGTGAAATTAGAGAAAATATGCGATTTGTCGCATGTTTGACCGTATTTTTCATACTGATGTGGTTCAAGTAAAAATCCTCGTCATGCGGCGTTTGAGAGAAGACTTCATCGTTAAGCAATGCAGAAAGTCTAATCAAATCATTTTTTGTTTTAAGGAAGAACATAATTTTTGAATTTTGCCCTCCGAACGCCCCCTGCATTTCATTTTGTTGCCACTTCGCCGCAAAGCGTGTGGTCACCCATACAGCTGACGCTCGTCACAGGCAGTGACAAGATGCGAGATGTATGTCAGTGGCTCGTGAGTGGTGGAAAGTCTTGTCGCGTTGACGTCAGGGCGACGAGTAATGAATTCGCGTCACAATGTGAGCTTGCTTGACGGGCCCAATGCGAAGTATGGACGCCAAAGTGCAATATATGGCGTCGTTGGCACAGTGGCCTAGAGGGCCGTCCGCACAACTAGCATACACATACGGAAAGAAATATTGCCCATTGTATACACTTGTTCCTCTGGGTATACGTGTTGTACAGACGGCCCTCTAGCACATTGTGCCAACGACGCCATATGCTGCTCTCGGGCGTCCATACTTCCCATTGGGCCCACCAAGCAAGCTCACATTATAACGCGAGTTCATTACACGTCGCCCTAACGTCAACACGACAAAACTTCCTACCACTCACGATCCACTGACATACATCTCGCATCTTGTCACTGCCTGTGACGAGCGCCAGCTGTATGGGTGACCACACGCTTTGCGGCGAAGTGACAACAAAATGAAATGCAGGGCGCGTTCGGAGGGCAAAATTCAAAAATTATTTTCTTCCTTAAAACAAGAAAATGATTTGATTAGACTTTCTGCATTACTTAACGATGAAGTCTTCTCTCAAACGCCGCATGACGAGGATTTTTACTTGAACCACATCAGTATGAAAAATACGGTCAAACATGCGACAAATCGCATATTTTCTCTAATTTCACAATTTTTTCTCGAATATTTGAAGTCTATTTTACCCCTAAACATTTTTGTGTTGAAATACACTTTCTTGAAAATTGTACTAATATTAAGATTGATTAGAGAGAGTTCCAGATATCTCAGAAAAAAATCACGAACATTGAACATTTTTGTAGTTTTTGAAGATACGTAGGTGGTAGTGAAATATAAAATTTTCGGAATTAATGAATATGACAACTAAACAGAACTCTGCGATAGCGGAAGTGCGGTTTAGAAGCTCAACACACAAAATAGATTTTATACACATTTTAATTATGCACAGTTTAACAAATACAAGCGAATTCGAAGGGGCGCCATGATCTTCAAAATCTTTTTCAAGGAAAAATATTTTGCGACAATACTCCATGTGGCACAGCAAAAAAAGCGCAAATTTTATCAGCAAATCTGTGATGTGCGAGCGCCACGTCTGGGACACTTGGCATGGAATGACCCATATTATATATATATATATATATATATATATATATATAATATATATATATATATATATATCTATATATATATATATATATATATATATATATATAATATTGTTACGGGAAAGACACAGACTCGAAGGAATAGGAACTGATGTATTTACAACTGGTTAAGCGAGCAGCGCTGCTGATAGGAACAGCTCGCGCCAGACTGTCTTGTTGTCGTCCTCTTTGTCTTGTTGACCGCGATGTCACTGGTCTCTCTCTCTCTCTCTCTCTCTCTCTCTCTATATATATATGTATATATATATATATATATATATATATATATATATATATATATATATATTATATATATATATATATATATATATATATATATATATATTCGCATGGATCACAGGATTTCGCTGAAGGCTCAGCCTTCGTCAAATTTGTGCTTGCATCGCAAAGTTTGCAAATGTCACCCGTTGCTGCATGAAACAAAGGTGCTGTCTAGGCATAAAGATAGGACAGCGCGAGAAGTGGCTGAGGTATTTTATATCCGAAAGTATGGCATCATCTGCGTTGCCAGGCCGTCGGTTACGTTACACAAACAAAAGATAGACTATCTAAACGACAAGCTCTAATCATTCACGTGGTTTTTCTTGTTATTTATATTTGTGTTTCCTTCAATAAATTTCCTGTTGCTAGTCTACACTTGTGCGTGTGTCTTCGCTGTCCCTGTTCAGTTTGCACAGTTTTTGTGTTTTTCATTCATTCGTAGTAAAACTGTGATATCACTGACGCAAATATGTTGGTTACCTGACCACGACATACGTGTGTGCAACTACGTGTGCACTTAGGAAACCGAGGAGTTTGTGAGCACTCGTGCTACACGGTTAGTGCCTGAAATGATGTAAAGGCTATAGCGCTATAAATATAACGTCAGGTTCAGTTTGTGCAGACGGCCAGTATTCACAAAGAAAGTATTACGCTAAAAACGTTCGTGCGGGAATATTTGGCCGGATCCTGATACTAGACGCAGTGAAGCCGGCCGGCCACTGGAAAACACATTTACGAATGAGAAGTACTGTAAACTTGGCCCAAGAAGGTGTAAAATTCGCACATTTTGATAGCGTTGAATAACTGGTCAACGAAGTGCGCACCGACTGCGAGTCATTATTTTTAAGGTCACTTTTTTCGGCAGAAAAGTGTGATTGTGTTTGTTATCTCTGTAAGTCGTAGTCGAATCCGAAAGCAGAAAAAGTAGCTTTGGGTCGGCGATAGATTGCGCCCAGAACCGTACGACGGCAATGACACGACACAGCGCATGCACTGTCTTATTTGCGCTAGTACACCAATGCATGCGGCGGCTTTCTGCAGCTTATATGACGAATAGTCAAGCGCCTAATGCTTTATTGCATTACAAGTGTATTGCATCACAGGGGCGACGCCTGTGCGGCGTGCGGCAGCGGCTTAGCTCGTGGCTGTCGCCTGAAGGTATGACAGTTCAAGCATTCACTGCGGCTGCTGGATTTCCTCGCGAAGAATATTACAACGAAGCAGTGCATGGCTGAGTTCTGGTGGATCGCGGCATTGGACAAAATGGCGCGTCGAACGATATTACGCGCGCAGACAAATCGGTGCGCAGCACAACTGTTTTCGGCGCGCCCTCGCCAAATGTGACTCATTGCCAGCGCCGATGCCTCTTTCACAAGTGTCGCGACACTCGGCGGCGGCACTTCTCACTAATCCTTGTGTCCCTTTGTCTCGTGACGTAGATACGGCGCTAGCGCTGTTATCAGCAGTGCCCTTTGGACTCCCTACGGGACGGCCGCGTGTCGTTCGCTCGGGGGAAGAAGAGCGGGAATTCAAGGACGGCCAAAGCGCGCAGAGAGCGCGAATGGGTGCGAAAACGGCGTGCAGCCGCCGCCTTTTGGCTTCTCTGGCTTCCGTTTTCTCAGTAGTTTAAGGCCTTTCGGCTCTTCGGGATGCGGTATGTTTCCGGTGGAGGCCGCTAGAGCGCAGGCGACGGCAACATTTCACGCAGTTCTTCACGTACAGCCGCCCATTGTTGTTTTTAACCTGCGAACGCGCGAACGTCGACTACCGAGTCGATAAGCGCCGTATGACGGAGTGCAGCGGCGAAATGAACAAGCGTATGGGTGCGAGGGCCGTGACCAATCCGGTGCAGCTTTCGTCTGCTAGACTGTTATGCGAAACGGACCCAACACCACGTGCTACTTTGTCCTTTCTTTAATTGCCCAGTTTCTTGGTGTTTTTTATTGTCACTTTCGACATGTAATACAAAAACTTCGAACAAACATTTTTGGTCTCCTAGCCTGGCTGACTAGTGTCGAGACCAATGGTTAGATATGCCACATATCTGTACCAACAGTGACAAGAGGAACAGGTATAAATGCATATACAGATACCACAATGCACTTTTAGAAACAAACAAAAGCACGTAGATTATTTATCAAACTACACCACTAATCGCTAACATAAAATGATCATGGCCGCAGAAAAGTTGTGTGCTGCTTTCCACATCGGCCGGTATAGCATTCTCAATAAGAGGCGCCATGAAATTCTATTAGCCGCCGAGAGTAAACATTTTTAGCAACCGGTAAATTAAAGCGATTGTCGTCGAAGCTCTTGTGATGAGCGCCGGTAACTTCAGGGTGCTTAATGGCAGGAGCAGTGGCAGGTATCGTTTTTGTCTCAGGAAAATGCTGCGTGAACCACAGGCGGGAAATAAATGCGGACACGCGCGTAGTATAACCAGCGGGTGTTTATCGGATCCCATCCCTATCTGAAGCACGACCACTCGACGTTTAACTTGATGGCAGCGTTCAGAAAAGAAAGAAGGCTCACGCGATAATGGTGCTCAAAAGAAGCGGGGCTAGTATCTGGTTTCCGGAACAGCCTAGCAGACGACAGCTGCACGGGACTGCTCACCTCGCGCACGCGCGTACTCTCGTTCATGTCATCGCTTTGCTCCGTCGTACGGCGCTTATCGACTCGGCGGTCGACGATCGTGTGCGTTCAGTTAAAAATTGGGCGGCTCTACACCGGCGCCTCATGGGCTTCGCGTAGGTGGTCGAAGCAGATCCCTAGATTTTCTGCTGGTCAGGTGTCGAGCGGTGATTGCATTAGCGAGAGTGCCTTTCCCACTTCTCATATTCGTTGCGCTTCGAGAGAACTGTTGGACGGCATCTGTCACGCGCCTCTGCCCTGCGGAGAGCGCCTGTTCAATGAAATAATAGAGAGCATAATATTAAAGAAATATGCAGTTACAAACCATCTAAGGAAACAAGATTTGACCCGATTTCCCGATTTAACGAAGAAGTTTACTTCCCTGACAGATACCCATTGCGTTCAATAGTGTCATCAACTCGAAACGACTCGAATTAATCGAAAGCTTTTCATAGAAAGGACTCAAGTTAGCAAAGTGTTTTTGCGGAAATAAGTAAGGTCGAAAATACAATTAATTCTTTCGCAATATTTAAACAGATGGCTCGTTTTGACACC
>NC_051186.1:14492784-14534223 GCF_013339695.2 Rhipicephalus sanguineus
TTTGCGTAGTTCTAGTTCTCATTTTCCCGGCCACAAGTTCGGCCAAATAAACAGTGTCTATTCTGCCAACTGCCTACTGCTTCTTTCGTCGACGTCACGACCACGTGACATCTGTGGAGGTGCTGCTCGTTCATGTTCCGGACGCCCCCGACAAGCCTTGAACCCAGCCCACGTCGCGAAGAAGACACCGACACCCATCAGCGGCAGTCGAGCCAGCCGCAGACTGGAAGGACTACCCCACAATAACGGACCCCTACCGGACAAGACCAGATCACAACGAAGAAGACAACAGCCACAATGACAACCGTGTGGCGCCTACAACGGTCGTCATGCATCAACCGAGGGAGCCGCCGACATTCCGCGGATCAACCATGCGAGGATCCAGAAAGCTGGCTGGAGGCATACGACCGAGTCTCCACGTTCCACAACTGGGACTGCGACGAGAAGCTACGCCATGTCTACTTCGCCCCTTCAAGATGGCGCAAGGACCTGGTTCAAGAATCGAGAGTCCACGCTAACATCATGGGACCTCTTCCGCACCGGATTTCTCAACACCTTCACGAGCGTCAATCCGGAAAGAAAGGGCTGAAACCCCTTCTCGAGACCCGTGTACAGCTCCCCAATGAAAACGTCGGACTGTACACCGAAGAAATGACTCGACTATTCCGCCATGCCGATCCAGCCATGTCCGAAGAAAAGAAAGTTCGCTTCCTGATGCGGGGAGTGAAGGAAGAACTCTTCGCCGGACTTGTGCGCAACCCGCCGAAGACGGTCTCGGAATTCCTTTCAGAGGCCACCACAATCGAAAGGCACTAGAAATCCGCACTAGGCAGTACAACCGCCGCATTCCTACGACGACCTACGGGGAGGTTCAGGCGCTGCAGTCTGATGACCTGCGTGACACCAGCAGAGCGATTGTGCGGGAAGAGCTGCGCAAACTGTTACCTTCGCCGCAGCATCAAGTGCATTCAATCGCCGACGTTGTCCGCGAGGAAGTCCGGCAATCGCTTGGAATTCCCGAAGCACCGCAGGCTCAGCCGGAAGCCATGAGCTATGCTGCTGCAGCCCGACGCAACGCCCCACCCCCCTCGCCCACGTCAAGGACGCCGCGTCGCCGCAGCAGTTCCGCCGCCAGGCACTGCCGCCACCACCACCGACGCCATACCGCCCGCCGACAGGACAACGCTGCGCCCCCCGAAAGACCGACGTTTGGCGTGCCCCTGACAACCGGCCGCTCTGCTATCACTGCGGGGAAGCCGGCCACACATACCGCCGATGCCAGTATCGACAGATGGGGCTACGCGGATTCGCCGTTACCGCGCCGCGCCCGCAGCCAGGCGAACGGCCTCGCGACATCGACGACTACCTCACCGGAACACAGTGGGAAGAACGACGAGCTTCCCGCTCGCCGTCGCCCGGCCGCTACATCTCACCGCACCGCCGGCAGTACACTGGCCCAAACCGGGGCCGGTCGCCTAGCCCGTATCCGGGAAACTAAGGGCAGCAACCGATGGAGGTGCGGTTGCTGTACGACGAAATGCCGAAGATCCTCCGCGGCCGCCGACGACGACAACGCGACGAGACCTTCAGAACACGACGCAAACCGGACGGAGCCCTCACGACGAAACTTCGCGGCCCGAAGAAAACCTGACGACGCAACGTAGAAACAGCGGGACAAATCGACAAAGCCGTGATCCGACACCACGACCTAACCGCAACGCAGACGACGAACTAGCGACCTCGATGTCCTTATCGACGGCCACAGCATCACAGCTCTCGTCGACACCGGAGCCGACTATTCCGTCGTCAGTGGGCCATTCGCCACCAAGCTGAAGAAAGTAAAGACCGCTTGGAGTGGACCCGAAATCCGGACAGCTGGAGGCATCTGATAACACCGATTGGTGTCTGCACGGCGAGAGTCACCATCAATACCACACTATCCTGCGAGCTTTGTAATCCTACAAAACTGCTCCAGGGATGTGATACTCGGAAGGGACTTCCTAAGTGACCACGGCGCCGTTATCGACCTGAGGTCTGAGTCGATAACACTACCTCAGACAAAGCGCTCCCGCCCCACCCGACGCCAGGGAACCATGCAGTGAATGTGATAGAAGAGCAGGTGACCGTTCCGCCGCGCTCCAGCGTCATTATTTCCGTCGGCACTGAAAAAACCTGCAAACCTTGAAGGCGTAATCGACGGCGATCAGACACTACTCCTGAATCGTCAAATTTGCGTCGCAAGAGGTATCGCCGAGCTGCAATGACGGTAAAGCAAAGGTACTGCTGACAAACTTCAGCCACGAATATAGGCACCTCAACATGGGTACGAACGGTTGCCTACATCGACGAAGCGAGCCGCATCGGATTCTTTTTGAATTTTCTTTAAGAAAAAGAGCCCTTCAGGTGAGCCGGCGGTTACAGAAGGCAAGTGTTTCGCAGGTAACAGGTGCCTGAGTGATCTCAAAACCATCGCGAAGCTTCTCGAACCTTGTGGTGCGGTCTGCGCCGAGCCTTGCTAACAATCTTTGCGGGTGGAACTCGAATAAATTAAACATTAAGCTATAAACACGCTTGGAAATATGCCACACGCGCTCCTTTCTTTCTATTTTTTTATGTTACCGGCCCATTACACGTATAACTACTGCCTTGCGCAAACGCGCCCGAATGACTGGGAACCTTTCCAGATTCCTTTGGAAATTTCCGATGAGATTACGCGCTCAACGCGAACATTGCAGTTTATTTCGGAACTTACGCGGCCACTAGTGATAACACTGGAATCTTCGATGGCAGATAGATGAATGCCGACGCGCTTTACCGCTTGCGAGATTACTCGACGGCTGACGGCTGTTCTCGCTACCATCTGTTCTCGCCGCCGTGTATCGCTTGTATTTTGAGTATTCATTTTCCGGTCACAAGTTCGCCCAAATAAAGACTTCTATATTTCCCAGTCGTGCTGCAGCCTTCTTCACCGTCACAACCACGCGCTCTCTGGTGGAGCTGCTGGTTCCTTCATGTTCCCAACGCTCACGAAAAGCCGGGAACCAAGCCCAAAGCGTGAAGATGAAGACACCAAAACCCTCTTGCAGCAACGAGCTATTCGCAGTCTGCAAGGTTAGCAGCCGCAGTACGGACCCCTACCCGATAAGACAGCCACAGCGACAAGGCCACCATGACGTCTACGACGATGACGTCTACTGTGTCCCCGGCTACAGTCGTGATCCGGCAGCCCAGGCATCCCCCGACTTTGCGTGGATCATCTTTCGAATACCCGGAATCCTGCTTTGAAACATACGACCGTGTCGCCGCCTTTAACAACTGGAACACCGAAGACAAGCT
Source organism: Rhipicephalus sanguineus (assembly GCF_013339695.2). Classification (NCBI taxonomy): domain Eukaryota; kingdom Metazoa; phylum Arthropoda; class Arachnida; order Ixodida; family Ixodidae; genus Rhipicephalus; species Rhipicephalus sanguineus. Next base: position 14,496,121 of record NC_051186.1, read on the forward strand.
GCGTCACGTCTACTTCTACCTGGAAGATGCGGTAAGGACTTGGTTCGAGAATCGGGAGCCCTCACTTCATACCTCAGAGCACTTGCGCAGCGCATTCCTGCACACGTTCACAAGCGTCATCCGCAAGCAAAGAGCCGCTTCCTTGCTAGACACGTGGGTCCAGCTACTAAACCAAACGTCACATCCTTCACGGAAGAGATGATCCCACTTTTCCGCCAGGCCGGCGCTGTCATGCCTGAAAAGAAAAAGTTCGCCTGCTTATGCGGGAACTGTTCGCAGACTAGTCCGCAACCAGCCCAAGACTTGCTTAAAATGTTCTGATGGGCTACTTGGTGAGCCATGACTTTCGAATAGGCAGCGCATAAAAGAGCAACGAATTCGTACACAAAAACAGCGCTTCTGTTTGCGTCTTTTTTTTTGTGTACGTATTCATTGCTCTTTTGTGCACTGCCTATTGCCTATTTTGTGCGCTGCCCTTTGTGCGCTGCCTATATTGAGAAGACACTTTTGATGCGGACGAAACAATACAGCCGCTCTCCGCTGTCTACAACATATCCCGAAGTGCACTCGCTGGCCACCGAAGGCTTGCGCGAGAAGCAGTCGTGCGTGAAGAGCTGCGCAAAATGTTTCCTGAATCGCAAGACCACGTACGTCCATTCCATAGCCGATATCGTTCGCGAGGAGATTCAGCAGCCACTGCGAGTTCCTGAGCCGAGCTGAGCTGTACTCAGCCAGCATCCATGACGTATGCTGCTGCGCGCTGCTGCCGTCAGACGCCTCCTCCGCGCCCACGTCAAGACATCGCAACGTAGCAGTTCCGCCGTCAGACAACACCGCCGCCCTACCGTGCGCCAGACAGAGAGCGCTACGTCCCAGAAAGACCGACGTTTGGCGCGCCCCTGAGAATCGTCTGCTCTGCTAACACTGCGGGGAAGCCGGCCACACCTACCACCGCTGCCAGTACCGACAGATGGGGCTGCGTGGTTTTACCATGAACGCACCGCGTGCCACAGCAGGGTTAACGACCGCCCAACATCGATGCCTATCTCGCAGGAGCACAGTGGACGCCCCGACGACCTTCTCGTTTGCCGTCGCCAGGCCACTGCATCTCACCGCAATGCCCGCAATACAGCGTCCCTACCCGGGGTTGTTCCTCCAGCCCATATCCGGGAAACCAAAAGCAGCAACCGATGGAGGTGCCGTTGCTGTTCTTCGCAATACCGAAATCTCCACCGCCGACGAGGACGCCGCGACGCCCAACACTGTTGTGACATCACAACATTGTTGTCATTTCGAAGGTTAAATCGGAGGTTAAAAAGCTGTGCGAAAAGCTTAGTCTCACTAAAGTCGCTAGCGTCATAGCGAACAGTGAAAAAGATTTTCTCGAAGCATTCTTCAGTGCGAACAAACATAAACCAGAAAAACCATTACGGTTGTAATCATTTCAGAAAATGGCACGCGGCAAAAGTGCGTTGCGTTATTTTTGCAAAGCAAGCTTGGCCTTTAACAGCAGATGATCCGTCTCTTACCGAAATTTCAGAGGAACTTCTTGATGTTATCCACCCACATTCTACTCAAACCATTGCGCGTTTTCCATTGATGTAAAAGATCTGCATTATCCGCTGCTTCACGAATCGCTTCTTTGTTGTGTTGAAGAATGTATTGACAAGTGTGGTGATATAGTGTTTCAGAACAGTGCCAGTGTGCCGTCCGGTAGTGTTTAGAACTTTCATTCGTTTGTTCGAGAGCCACTTTTATCCATTGGGACGGGAATTCCTACCTTCAAAAGGAGGAAATATGCATCGGCTCATGCATTGCTCCAATTTTAAGTTACTTATATTTAGCCAAATTTGACACAACCGTTTCCGGTGACCTAAGTGACAAGAAAGTCATGCGTATTTTTTAGATTTGTTGACGACTTCCTAATTTTTTTTACTGTGATCGTAAGTCCTCTGATTGCTCGCTCTTGACACCCTCAATTTCACCCGAGAACAGTTTAAAACCCCACTCTCTAACGTGCATCTGCGTGCCCACATTTACTGGCCGCTAGTTCTAATGAGCAAGCAGAGCGTCCCTCGAATGCCGGCTACCCCTCTCACATACAGGTTTCAGTAGCGGAAACGCTGATCAAGAGGCTTCAAGCTTCGCAACGAATTCTTCCGCACGTGGAGTCAGTAAGGCCTCAGAAGCTTTCATAGTTTCGTATATGCATGGGGTTTCCCACAACTTAAAAAAGGTCGGAGCGCGGGCCAATGTGAAGGTGGTTTTTTTCTGCCCCGAAAAAAAATGTCCTACTTGCGCAATATGAATGTTTCAACGATCGCAAAACGTGGTTGTTCAAAGAGGCACAGAAATCCGTTCGTCACGTGTGCGGCAAAAAACTCCATCAGATACCTCCTTCGTGTGGCATGTAGTACCTAGGACAAACAGGCTGCTGTATTTTAAAGCAGCGTTTTGTTGAATTACGCGAGATCGCATCCAAAAGAGTTAGCTGCTAGCTTACTTCGTATAACATTACGCTTTGTTTCCATCGAATTCATTGTTTCGCTCTAAAGCGAGCAAACCAAGACGCTTCAGTGGGCTATTGCAATCCCCTCGGCCATTAGACTACGTCGGGATCGGCGTCTGCAGACCGGCTCCATGCAGAGGGTCTGGAAACCAGTGGATAATATCTGACGCCGACTATGGGACTAGCTACGCAAAAACTTAGGCTCCTAGGGCAGGGACCACGTGCGAAGATGCCATTTTAGTTCTTCGCAACTTTATTCTTCGCCACGATCGTTCCCGAGAACTATTGAGAGGCTGTGCCTTCGTGTGGGAGGCAATCGAAACTCTCTTTGTTGAATTCGACATCATTCACCGCAAATCGACCACGAACCATCCACAAACAAACGTCTGCGATAGTGGTTCAAGTGCACACTGGGCGGCATGTCGACGATGTATACCTCCTATGACCACACCAGCTGAGACACCGTGCTCCCCTTTCTTACGCTCGCATACAATTCGCATACGAAGTCAGCCACAATTAGGGACGTGGACTAAACCTGTCCCGGTCTGGTGTGGCGGCCTACCCCACGTGCCCAAAGGGAAATAAACTTGCCCGCTCCTTAGCTCGAGAACTTACCGGCCGAGTCCTGCACACAATGGCGACCAGAAAAACATACGTTTTGGAGGTCCTCCCCACAGAAGAGGTGACACTACAAAGCATCCTGTAGAAACAGCGCTTGGAACGCATAACTATGGCGCCGCTGCATGAAAAACTCAGTAAGCAACAACCGTGGAACCAGAGTCGTTTACAGAATAACATGTATCGTCATTTACAGAAACACTACACATATCCAGATACACGGACGTATATCCCTGGTGGGGAGGCGCTCCAACCCTGTCGCATATAACGTACATCTGCCCGGACAGACTCGGAGTCCTTGTAGTGTCGGTCTCCCCTTCGTCAGTGTCTAGTGTTGCGCAGTGAACGATGAGTCTACGTAGACTCTGGGAGCGTACTGCAACTGCGAACGTAGTCGTAGGATGCGCAGCTTGCCGATGTGACCCTGGGAAGCCACTGGGGGCCCTCGGTAAGACCCGGAGAGCCGCCGTGGCCGTAGCAAAACCAGGATATGATTGTGAAGCACGCCGTAGTAGAGCGCTTCGGAAATTTCGAGAGAGAGAATGAATATAGATCAACAAACCGAAGCAGTATGTGTATCCCTGTAAGAGGGGCACCGCCCGTTGTAATCCACCGTCTGCTTTAGTATATTAAAGTAAATTCTCTCTCTCGAAATTTCCAAAACCCTCCCATACGGCGTTCATCATAATCATATCCTGGTTCTGGCACGTCAGACCACAGATATTATTAAGTTTCGTGCATACAGGTGTAAGCCAACCTTATCATATACCTCAGTTGCCTCTCAGCATGCGGACTTCCTATCGTCGAGTAAGCATGCAAGGATAACTTTTTTGTTTTGCCAGTGCCAACAGCTTCGTTCTTTTCATTGTCATATTATCCTTCGCCTCATGTCAGCATAACGTAGCGGTCATCTAGTACGCATTTTTGTTTCAGTGGGCAAGCTGACAAAGATCTGTACGGGTGGAATGCTTGGCTTAAACTGCTGCACTCCCGCTCTGCTTATAAGCACGGTCGTGCTGATGCTTTTGTGGGTGATCTTCCTTTATCGATGGTTCTGGAAAAGCCCCCCACCTGGAACCCGACTGCCTCCCGCAGTCCCCGGGGCCTCGCTGACTGGATGCAAGGAAATGCAGAAGGTCGACTTCTACTGCACCACGGCAATCAAATGGGCGAAGGAACATGGACCCGTGTACAGGTCAGCAAGTCTGTGCGTGCGTGCGTGTGTTTGTGTGTATCTGTCTGTATGCCTCGCTGAGGGCAGTGTTTGTGTGTTTGCTTGTTTTCCTGACTGCCGGGCTGCTTGTTGTTACGGATAACACGCCTTACTCGAGCAGCAAAAATCCGCAAAGTACATTCGTAGAGCAGAATAGGCGTAAAATTTCCATAAACTGCAATTTATTCTTCGCTCATAACTTCTACATACCGTGCTCTTCTCGCTGCTGCTTCCATTGTGTGTTGACAGCTAATTATTGGTAATAAATGAGCAGTTTTACTAATATATGCGTGTTATTTCCAAGGATTCAACCTGAATAAAAAACCACGCACGCAAAAACGAAACCGAAAAAAATTCGCGAGACCTTGCACTATCGGGAAAATGGGAGCAAGCGAAGTTTTGCGTCTGCCTGCCTAACGCATCGTTCTTTGTTCCTTTCTGTCCTATTGCGCAATGCTACCTCTTAAATGTTTCCTTCCTCCAAGCCGGGAATTACAACTTCATCCCCACGTGCTAAGCAGCGCGACACACCAGTTGCTACATTCAGCAACGACGGTCGTGCGTTTATATACAGGCAGCAGTGAAATCTGACAAAGTGAGATGATAAGCCACCTCGATAAACGATCAGATTGCCATGTAAGAAACGGCTGATCGCGGACAAGTCCACCATGTCCAGAGAATCAATTACTGCAAAACTGCGCATACGTATGCGCAATGTTCCTGGCACATCTTCCAGGGCCGTAGTTCCGCGCTCTCACCGACGCCGGGTTTTTCGCGTACAAGGCCGAAATCTGCTAGTTATAAAAGCTGCGCTAGAAAGGCCCAAGAATCAGGAATAACAACTCACTAGGTCCCTTATAGCACTCGTCCAAGAGAACTCGAAGGCGAAAATCCTACGGTATGGCTATTTCACCGTGCAGTTTATGTCACGGAACGCCACTATTTTTTATTAGGGCGAAAGCCTTAGATACCTCATCAAACGCGAAAATTGACTGTCAGCGCCGGTGTCCGGCGTCGGCAGGCGTCAGCACGAGTGAGGAAAAAATCATCATCACGCGATGACGTCATTGCGACATCATAGATAGCCAAAATACGGGATATCCTTAAATAGCACTTACTAAATCTACGTCATTCAGAAAAATTGTAAATAGATCTGTGCCTAATATCAGCTTTAGAGACAAGACGGCCGCGTACAGCCTAAATTAAGATATGCACACGCTAATCGCCCCCAATTTTGTACCTGTTCCTGTGAAGTACCATTTTATACTCTGAATTACTGAACCAGCTCCTATAGTAAAGATTGGCCTCGTGGGTTGAAACAACGCTACATTAATTCAGCATTAGCAATGCCGAGATTGACACTTCTGGGCACTTTTTCTCCCATGCAGGTTACGGCAGAACCACGCCAGCATTGTCATACTCAACGACTTCAACAGCATCAAGAAGTTCTATTCCCGGAAGGAGTTCCTCAACCGTTCCCGGTTTTGGCTAATACAATCTCACAGGTTCAAAGGTGCGTACACGACACCCCGCAGCTTTTAATGTCTAAACGTGGCCTAAATAACGTGCCAACATGTTAGGGGCGCATGGCATGACATAACAGGAACTTGATTGGAGTCCTAAAGAGCTCACGCCCGGGGGGACCCGGGATGAGCCGATGGTTTCACTCATGACGCAATCTCTTGCTTAATCGAGAGAATTTTTCTCCTTCGGTGTCATTACTGAAGTCTGAGTACTGTTCTTTCTCATATTTTCATAGGGCTAGGGACCATGAATGGTGATGCCTGGAAGCTGAACCGAAGATTCTGCATCAATGCACTCCGAGACTTCGGCATGGGCAAGTCGTACGCAATGGACGACATAGTGGTTTGTTTACTCCACTTGTTTTACGCAGAATCCATCTAATGATTGATGATCCCTGAACGTTTAGCCTCAGAAGCACCCACCACTAAATCAGTGCTTTTAAAAAAATATTTTTATGGAATAATCGTCAAACCGACACTCTCCCTGAGCATTGTTCACATAATTTCTGAGTTGTTGTTTCTCACGCCATTTCTCGGCGGTGGTCGCGAATCCCACCGCTAGTTAAGTTGCTAGTAACAACATTTGCTAATGAACTTCCTAACTAGCGAAGTTTGGAAGTTATTCTCACTGGCGATTTTGTAGCCACCGAGAAGATGCCATATCAGTTTTTAAAACAAACAAAATTTCGCTTCATAAAGGCCTGAGTGCCAGAAAACTGTGTTATTGTTCTTTTTTATTATTGCGCACCAACATGGAGCTCGGGGCGTGAGGAGTGCCAGAAATCGCGAGCAAACGCTTCGTCCGCTGGCGACGTGTCGCAGTGACTGCGGCGGTAAATTTGAAATGTACCTGCTCTTCTCCCTTAGATGGCAATAGTGGACGAATAGCATTAGCAGCAGACAGTGTTAACTTTTGCTTATTTTTAGGGAGCAAAAAAAAGCGGCTAATTATTCGGCGACGCAAATTTTGAGCTAGCTAGGGAGTATAGCGCGTACATTTCAAGTTGATCGCCAGAGGCATTACAACACATCACCAGCGGACGTTGCGTTTGCTCAAGACTTCCGGCCCTCTTCATGCGCTCAGTCTTGGTTTCATGAGGACAAAAACGCCAGATTTCGGAGGTGGCAGGGTTCCACAGAGAGTCTTTTTCTTTGCTTTGAAAGGAGATACGACATTGCCGTCTCCGTGACTGCAGTGTCGACTCGCCTTTGGCAATAACCAGCGAACGTAGCTAACTGGAGCGCTAATAAAGCAATTTTATTCATTTAGCTAATTGATTCACATGTTACTCACGATTGCTGAAGTCCGTCGACGCAGACAGCTGGTTACTTTAAAGAATTCAGTTTAGGAGCTTGCTCCCTATGCTCGGGGCTTGTCCATCGCCGTAGCAGCCGCTAGTTCTCATTGCTTCCGCTAGGTTGGCTCACCGCACGCTCGCGTGAAATAGAAGTTTTCTTCCTCTTGTTCTTCGAGTGCTTTGATGATGATATTAACGCAGGCAAAACCACATATATCATAGCCAACTGCAGTATGCGCACGCTCGCGCGAAAGAGAAATCTTCTTCCTCTTGTTCTTCAAGCGCCGTGACGTTGGTTTTAACGCAGGCAAAACCACATATAGCATAACCAACTGTAGCATTCGGCGCTCGCTCCACTCCGGCGCGCGCTCTAGTTTGATAGGAGACCGCTAGAGGGCCACAACTGCGCACTTCCTCTCTCTTTTGACAGTTGTCAGTCAGTGCGCTTCGATACTAATAACATGAACGATGAAGACAAGGCGGCGTAGCGGAGGGCTCGCAAGGCAGCAGCAGCGTGGGCTCGCCGCCAAGACACTGCGGTGAGAGCTCGCGAGGCCGCAGAGAGACGTCAGCGTCGTGCGGATCCCGAGATACAAGCCAGCGAAGTCGAAGCAGCGCGGAAGCGGCGGCAAGAGAACCTCGAAGACGTACGGGCGCAGCATGCAGCGGCCAAGTGCCGAAAGCGGTCGCTACCTGAAGTTGGTGGCGCCGACGCGCGCTTCAAGCGCGATTTCCTCGACCATACGCTCGGCCACAAGCTGCCAGAATAACAAAAATTCTATTACGACTGGAAAAGAAGACATATTTGCCTCTAATTCTCAGGCAATGCCAATCAAAAAAGGCTGGCTCTCTCGCAATTGAGATTAAATGTAAGCATGAGATGGCAACGGAACTAAGCAGATGGGTTTGATACGATGCTATCGCCACAGTCTTAGAATGGGCATAGTGCATGTTCACAAGGACACACATTACCCCACCACAGCTGTACCACACGACACCACGCCACACTGCACTCTTGCCTATTGTTTTTCGAGCTGGCTCGCCAGGTTCTTAAGCTGGGGCAATGTCCCGCGTCGTAAGCGTAACCTTAGTTCCATAGGCGACCGCTACAGGCGCAGCTCGCGCGAAAGAGAAGTCTTATTCCTCTTCTTCTTCGAGCGCCTTGATGATGATATTAACGGAGACAAAACCACAAATAGCATAGCCAAGTGTAGCATGCGCACGCTCGCGCGAAAGAGAAATCTTCTTCCACTTGCTCTTCGATCGCCTTGATGATGGCATTAACGCAGGCAAAACCACATATAGCATAGCCAACTGTATCATGCGCACGCTCGCGCGAAAAAAAAGTATTCTTCCTCTTGTTCTTCGAGCGCCTTGATGATGACATTAACACAGGCAAAACCACATTTCCTCGATTTCCTCGACCACACGTTCGGCCACAGCTGCAAGGTCTGCGACCGCTTGTGGTTCGACAACAACCTGACCACAATCGCTACTATAAAAACATTACGCCAGTCTCCCGCTAAAGGGGACCATGAGGCGATGCGAAGCCGGAGCACTTGCACGATCGCGTTCCGTTGGCGTTCGTTGGGCATGCTACCGACCTCGGCCTCGTCGCAAAGGGCACCCAGAGAGCCAGAAAACCTCCCCTCAATACCCGCTTCTGGAGCCGGCAAGCAGCAGCGAACCGGGAGGAATGCTGTACACAGCAGGACAGAAATTGGCCGCGTATCTGCGTGCTTGTCGCCGAAAGACGATAGATTAGCGGTGCGTGAGATATGGGCGCCGTCTGGCAATACGTCGGGAAACATGAGTTTCTGCACATGGCATCCGAGATGGCGGGCGCGCAGCGGGTTTCACGCCCGCCATCTCGGAGGCCATGTTCTGCAGAGGGCACGGAGGAGGTTCTTTCCTTTCTACGTGGTAGACGGCGTTCGTCTGCGTGCATATCGCGTTTTCAGCGCAGCTTAAGGAACTAGGGTCTTTAGAATTACGCATCTATGTATTTTTTATTAAAGGAACACACCACCTAATGCTTACCTATTGATGTTGCGCGTCAGATATGCGTAATGTTTGCTTTTTGATCGACAACGTACACAAGTATAACCTAGTCAGCAGTACTAAGATGGCTGGCCCTTCGGCAAGTGGTTCAACTTTAGCCGGGTGGCTGAATCGGGTGACAGGACAGACAAACCAAAATTTCTGCGTTTAAGTTCCCCAAGAAAGACTATCGTCTTTAAAACCCGTTCGCACCCCCACATCAGGAGAGTGAGCAAGCAGCCGTGCCACAGACGTCCCCCTCCCCCCCCTGGAAGCACACCGCGCCGCCCTCCTGCTCCCCCGCCGACTCACCTGCGGGCAGCAGCCCGGAGGAAACCCGCTTGGCCGGTTCGCCTCCTGCGCATGCGTAGTGTGAGTGCGGAATAGCCCACTGCAGGACATACCCCCGAGCAAGAGATGCTTCGCATCTAAAACGTGTGACGTCTTTCTATGACAGTAGAGGAATTATATGGAGCATTCACGGTTTACCCGATTATCTCCGAGCCAGCTCCTCAATCATCATTCACTTCGTGGATATTACGTGATTTTTCTGTGACTGTATGAGATCAATCTTGCGCTTTATCTAATGTCTGCGGACACGACCCGACGCAGGCCTGGAGAAAGCTGGCATTGCCTTTTCCCTGCGAAACTATCCTGGTCCCAATAAATACATCTCTATTTCAGGCATAATTGTGAGCGACCATTGGGAAACCGCTAAAAATGTATGCAATAGCTATTTTGAAGAGTTTCTTTACGCGTAGATGTGACTCGTTGAATTAACCAAGCCGAACAGCTTTGCATTAAATTTGATCGTTACTCCCGTAGACTTAAACCAAGTTTTGTACCAAATAAATGTCCCACAGACTTCGGCATCCATTCTTGATAAGTACTTATTATGGCGAAAGCCTTAGAGGCGAAAGCCTCTAATGAGGTGATAGCCTCATGAAACGCGAAAATTGTCCGTTGTGGCGTCAACGTCAACACGAGTGATGCAAAAAATTATCACGTGATGACGTCACCGGACGGCGTCGCTGATATTTGAATTTGTGACGTCGCCATCCCGTCATCGCATGGCGTCATCGCTTGGTCAAAAGTAGACCGATCACGGAGGCAGTGCAAAACGTGGTGAGGCATCGTCGGTGGTGAGGTGCCGAACGCTTGCATTGCGTCGATCCTGCAGGCAGTGCAAAACCAAGTTTGGTACAGAATGCTCTCGGAGGGGTCCGGGGAATTCAACACATAGACTCAGAAGAAAAAGAATAAAAAGATGGTTTTCGCCTTCGAGTCGTGTTTGATGAATGCATAAGGTACCCTTTGGTTTTCTTCTTTCTGTAGCCGTTAAGCTTATTGCTGCTCCTGCAGACACATTCGGAATATTCATTATCAGATTTTCATAATTTTACGCTACCTCCGCCCATTCACGCCATTGAGGCGAAATCCTTAGCCCGACATCTATGGACCGCGTTCATCTCTTTCGATTCCCAGAACCCGCAAGACACTCCTTAAAAGATTACGCTCATTGGATGGTGGATGACGTAACGTTTATGGCACTGAAAAAAGCTGTTTGCTACACCCTTGCTCTTTTTAAGCCTAAAGAATTCATACTCCCGAAACATTCTCGCTGATTCGCGCTATTCTTTCGTATTCGCAGGAGGAGTTCCAGCGCGCCTGCAGTCAGATAGCTAAGGTGGAAGGGGAACCCGTTGGTTTCTACGATTACATCATGCCTTGCGCATCCAACAATGTATCGGCCATACTCTGGGGCCGCCGCTTTCCGCATGACCATCCGGCGCGCGCAGACATCAACTGCCTCGTCAACGGGTTGCTATCTGCCGTTCGATGCAACCCCATATTCCACCAGTACAACCCAGGATTCATCACGGCGATCGCGAAAAGGGTTCCCGGCACACACCTCAACCTCGTTAGACGCAAGGAGGAGGAGTTGGATCTCTACGCATAGTAAGTACAAATGCAGAAAGAACTTAGTCTAGTCTTGATGGTCCTATGGGACGTCACTGTCGTACTCAATTCCAACCCCACCTGGAAATGATGCGAGACTATGAAACTTAGATTAATTAGTAAATCACCCTTCGATGGCATGAAAAAAAAAAAGACCTCACAGAGTCCCTTAAGCAAGTGCTTCAGACGACTCGAAGGCGAAAGCCATTTTCTTTTTATTCCCCGTCGTTGTATTGATCACCCAACGCCCCCCTCCGGAACCTTTCTGCACCATACGTGGTCTTGCACTGCCTCCAGAGCAAGCATTCTGCATCGATTTTCTTCTTTTTCTTCTCAGTCGATGCACTGATCCTCCCATGCCCTCCTCCGAAAGTTTTCTGCACCTAACGTGGTTTGTCACTGCCTCCAAGATGGGAGGTATTGCAAGCTCTCCGCACCTCCCCTGTGGTGCGCTGCCTCCGTGATCGGCCCACCGTTGGACCAAGCGACGATGTCATGTGATAAAGTCATCACGTAATGCAGTTTTTTTTATCACTAATGTTGACGCCATCAACGCTGGACGCCGACGTCGCCGACTGTCACTTTTCGTGTTTGATGAGGCATCTAAGGCCTCGCCAGACTCGAATCCTTAAAACACGTCCTATCGCTGCATGGTGCTGAGCAAGCCAGTAAAGGCGCAAGATCGAACGCCAGATCTTGACGTCCCCTCCAAATCTGCACGCGAGCATGTTGCGACGTCAAGTCTTCTCGCGGATCTCGTTGAATACTTACCTGTACAGCCCACCACAACAAGTTTCAAGAACGTTTTACCGCGCCACATATAACGGCGTAATTAAAGCGTACATTTATAGTTGACGACGCTCAAACTATGCTTCAACTCTCACTTCCCTTTCATTATCATCATTATTGTCACCATTGTCTGTCCATCTTGTGTTCACTATCTGCTTATATCTACAGTAAAACCTCGGTGATACGATCACGGCTCGTACGAATTTCGGGGTGATATGAATTTTTCTGTGGTCCTGTCCAAGGCCCATTATCTTGCAATGTATTGGAGTACGGTTGTTGCGAACCGATTTCCACCCTGCTACGTTTGATACGAACGTACACTAGCGCACAGGTACGAACAGGTGCTGCCCGAGCTGTCGGGGAAGACACGGCAGTCACGCGCGGGCGCGGGCATGCGCGCTGCGCGCCCATGAACGGTGCGTCGTTGCCTCCGAGATAGTGCGCGCGAATCTTGGAGGCCTTTAGGCGCCTTCGCGTTTACGTTACAGATGATGTTGACGTCACGCTTTTTTTTCCCCGACGCGTTGACTCGTGCTCCTGTGATCGAGGCAGCAGCGTCTTTGTACTGTGTTAACATGTGCCTGCCACGTCTATGCAAGCCATGTCCCCGCAATCAGACGTTCTATGAACCAAGACTGAAACTTGGGCTGCGGGTCCGTCATGAAGTCCCAATAAAGGTGGACGAAGACCCCGAAAGACGAAGCGGAGGGTCTTGGCGAAAGAGCTTGGCCTCTATTTATCGTGTGCAATAGCGCTTCTTAAATCACTTTTGCCGCAGTGCTCTGGTGTCATGCAAAAAAGCGTAGTAAAATTAGGAAGGAGCTACTAGCGCTCACGGGTCACAACACATCTGGTTCATTAATTACACAGGCGCGCGTGCACCGTATATTTACGAGTACAAGTATGATCGCTGACGTCTAAAAACTTTACTGGCAATCATTCAGAACTGTTCATGGCGTCGCTGCGGCCCTGAAAAACACTAAATGAAAGCGTATGCCAACTTCCTTTTGTCGCATACTGATTTTCATGTCTTCTGGTGATACGAATTTCGGATGATAGGAATATTTTTGGTAACCCCGCGAGATTCGTATCACCGAGGTTTTGATCTATCTATCTATCTATCTATCTATCTATCTATCTATCTATCTATCTATCTATCTATCTATCTATCTATCTATCTATCTATCTATCTATCTATCTATCTATCTATCTATCTATCTATCTATCTATCTATCTATCTATCTATCTATCGGCCTAAGTGTGGGTGCAAGCGTAGTCGCCTGCTTAACTCGGTGTACTATACAAAATTTGACATAGAAGTGTATCATTAAGCTATAGAGTATCCAAGCCGCGTTTGTCGCCTCGATTCACTCTCCGTCTTTTGTGTCAATATGCGCGCAAAACGAATTTGCTTCTCCTTAGTTAATAACACCAACAGTCAATCCATGTACTTGGCGACCTAATGTTTATAACTGTTAAGGCTTTTCTGTGGAACGCGGCCACCTCTCTGCTGTGAAAGTATATATGTATAATGAAGATATCTGATATCATTATGATTGTTTTTCCATTTATAGCGACAGAATATTGGAACAGAAGGCCACGAAAGAAAACGATGTCAACCGGGACTTTGTAGATGCATATTTGAACAAAATACGAAACAGCGATGATGACTCCAAGGCCCATTTCACAGGTAAGACCATGCGCACTGTTTTGCATCAAATGTACGCAAAGAGTGACATGATGGTGTCGTTTACCGACTACAACTTTGAAGTTGTTTTTTCAGCGAAACTGAGCTCCGCATTTTTAAGAAAGGGTACCGCGCATGGCGCACATTAGTGTAAATGAATTAATGCAACACTGTCCGGTCTCAAGCTTGCATCATAGTTGAAGCCAGACTTAATGTTTCAGAAGCGTCCTAAGTCAGCGTTCCCATTGTCACAATGCCGTAACTACCGTAGATTCGAAGTGGTAAACGCGAGAAGTAATCATAAACAAACAAATGAATTATTTCACGCAGTTATGTAGTTTTCTTTATTTGCATCAAATAGCGTAACACATGACCGTGTTGCTTCTGTTTCTGCGTCGTGCGCTCCTGAGCGGAGGTGAGTTTCAGATCATTCTATCTAAACTGTTCTAACCTCACACTCCGCCATTATCGATTATATCTTAAAATGGATAATATATCGCTGAATGAATAGAAACAAAGGTAAAGAGAGTGCGTACACTGTATTTACAAGTGCAGGGTTGTCGGGGATCAAGAACGATACACTGCCCTGCGTACTAACACACAACATCTTCCTCGCGACAACCGCGTAGTTTAGACAAAATAAGTCGATCGTAAGGTAATAATAATACAGCGGTAAAAAAATCTTTATGGAAGCTATTTGCGGTGCACTGAATATTCCAGCGTGTGAGAGCAGCATGAATTATCCCTGGTTCTGAAGATTTATGAGACAGGAAGGGGGCGCAATGAGCATTTGCCGAAAATTGATTGTTCCGTCATCGTCAGAATGTTTGATAATCATGCTTGTAGACACGACCTCTTATTTACAAAATTTTATACGGAATTTCAAATTCATTGCTCCTTTATTTAATCCAAGAAGTATTGAAGATATGGTTTCCAGCACTCACGCTCATAAAGTGCCGTAATAAAGGTGTCCTAGATATCTGATATACATCTCCTAAGATAAGTAATCGCATCAAATTTTCTTTGTGACTTGGTGTTAATTATTAACACAATAACCATGAAACGCAACGCCTAACATAGAAAACGCCGCATTTTGGTTCATATTCATGCACCAAGGAAGCACTGCCGCGGTCCTTCTAAAGTTATGGGCCCGTATTCACTAAAATGTCTTATTTTTATTGTTGAGGGAATATTTCAGCTAATCACAATGCGGGATATATAATTAGCGAAGCGGACTGACCAATGCAAAAACGCACTTACGAAAGAGAGCTTTTGTGAATCCGGCACCTGGTTAATAGCGATAACCATAAATAAGATCGTCAACAGCTGTTTTCACAAAAAGGTGAGATGGCTATTTTACAGCGAAAGCTGTTATGAGATTATTTCAGCGGCCGTTATTGGCGCCGTAGTTGTCCGCCGCCGCCGCCGCCGGTGTCCCTAACCACTATAGCTCGAATTAAAAAAAGCGAAATAAAAAAAATTCCTGGATGGAACGAGGTTCGAACCTGGGCCCTCTGCGTGGGAGCCCAGTATTCAACCTCTGAGCCACGCCGGTTTTTTTTTTTCTTTATTGCCTGCTTTTGACAAGAAACAAACAAAAACAAGAAGAAACGCTATTTACAATACAAACACTGGTTGCGTAAAAAGGGAGAGGGATCGACAGGAAAAAAGGAAAGGCCATACTGGGACTAATGAGGACGCTCTAAACCTCCTTCATTTGCAAAAGAAGCTCTACACGATCTAACCAATCAGGAACATCTTCAAGAAGTTTTTGTTCTTCAACAAAACGGGTTACGCTTTCTTTGAAGTATTGACGCGCCGGACGGGCGTCCGCATCAGCGTGCCGTATGGCCATCCTGCACTTCCATATGCTGTGGAGTGTAATCAACATTATCAGATCAAAAGGTGTCCCGTCATCACTTTCAACAGAGAGATATCGAATTCCAGGGGGGTCTAAGGGGAAATCTTTTTTGATGGTACGCTGCAGTACGTCCCATAAAAACACAGCGTCCCAGCAGTCGAGGAACATGTGGTCTATTGTTTCTACTTTTCTGCATATTAAGCAATCGGTTCCCCATGGCACAAACATGCCCTTTTCCTCCAGCCAAGGTTTGACAGGAAGTGTACCTGAATGTGGTTAAAAGAAGAATGTTTTCATTCCTGCAGGTACCATCATTCTTTTGACCCTTTTTAGTACATTTCTCCATCGACCCGCAGGGTACATGGTTCTATACAGCGGTACAGGTAGTACAACGTCACAAAGGTCTTTGTACAATTTCTTCCGTGTCACAGTGGAAAGATAATCGAGAGAAAAGCGAGCGGACAAAAAAATCACTAGCTAAAACTACTTCTTTTAAAAATCCATGTAAGCTTCCAGGCAAATATTTCGTGGATACAACAATGTTCGGCAACCGTTTGCACAGGCGAAGCTGGCACACAGTGCGCAGAAAAGGGTCCTGTACATTGCATAAGAACAGAAAGCGATTTACAACCTGGCGCAAAAAGAGGTGTGTCAATCCCAGCCCCCCATTTCTGACTCGCAAGAACAAATTAGTCCGACTTGTCCTTTCCCATGTTGACCCCCACACGAACACTGCAAGAACACGGTGAAATTTTTGGATGTTAATTCTCGAGCAGTGAAGAACCTGAAGCACATACCAAATCTTACTGACCAAAAATAAGTTACATACACTTGCTCTAGAAAATATTGACCATTTCCATCCATTCCATTTGTTCGTCCGATCACGCAACTCAGCAGCCTGTTCCTGCCAGTATGGGTCACTGTCCTTGTAGTGATTTAAGGGCGCCCCGAGATATTTCACGGGTTTGTTAACGAAAGGGATATTAGCAAAAATTTCAGGGTTCGCGGACCATTCACCATGCCAGAAACCTATGCACTTTCCCCAGTTCACCGTACTTCCGGCTGCAGAACAGTATTGCTTAACCTTTTCTACCGCATGTGTAATGCTCTCATAGTCAGTGCAAAGAATGGCGATGTCATCTGCATAGGCGAGAAGCCGCATTTCGACCTCATGCAGTTTAAATCCACGTATACATTCACTGTTTATAACGCTGAGACAAAATGGTTCAATATATAAACAAAACAACAGCGGAGATAAGGGGCACCCTTGACGCACAGATCTCTGCACACTGATGGGCGCCCCGGCAACCTTATTGACAATCAGTTGTGTTGAGCAATCGCGGTACGCCATAGCCACTCCGTCTCTAATTACTTTTCCTACATTGACAAAATCTAGAAGACAGAGAAGTATTTCATGAGGGACCTTGTCAAAGGCCTTTTCTAAATCGATTTGCAGCATTGCCACCGCGGTTTCCATTACGTCGCAGCACTCTAGTACACTGCGTGCTGTATGTATATTCGTGAAAATTGATCGACCTTTAATGCCACATGTTTGATGCGGCCCTACTAATTCTTTAATGACAGTTTGGAGACGTTTCGCTAGAATTCTCATAAAAATTTTATAATCACAGTTTGTTAAACATATTGCCACGCCCGCTTCTTCTTTTATTTTGATGTGTTCGAGTTTGACCAGCAAGGACGGTTATCAACGCTCGACGCTGGACCCGAAGCAGTGTTCGAGAAGCTTCACGATTTTGGTAGATCGTTTTGTTAAGATTGCGCGCCGCACGCGAATGTTCCAGCTTTGTCGAGAGATAACGCCGCCACCAGCGATATTGCTGGAAAGTTCCATAGCGCCTGTATAAAAGCCGACGCGTTTGACCGCTTGTCAGTTGATCGACGGACGACGCCCTGTTCGCCGCTATCATTGTACAGCGTGTATTGCTGTAGTTCTGGTTCTCATTTTCCCGGCCACAAGTTCGGCCAAATAAACAGTTTCATTCTGCAAACGCCGACTGCTGTCTTCGTCGACGTCACGACCACGTGACATCTGGTGGAGGTGCTGCTTCTTCCATGATCCGGACGCCCCCGCGAAGCGCTGACCCAAGCCCAAGCCGCGACGAGGACGACGGCAAGGAGAACCCGGATCGTCGAACAAGCCGCAGGCAGAAGGGACTGCAGCCAGAGCACGGGCTCCTTCCCGAAAAAGACAGACAGCCGCAGATCCCAACATCGACCGCAGCGACAATGACCGACACCGTGCAGCCTGCGCCGATCCTTCTTCGGCATCCCAAGGAGCCGCCAACCTTCCGCGGATCGTCGTTTGAAGACCCGGAAACCTGGCTTGAAACATACGACCGTGTCGCCGCCTTTAACAACTGGACCAATGAAGACAAGCTGCGTCACGTGTACTTCTACCTCGAAGATGCGGCCAGAACCTGGTTTGAGAATCGGGAGTCTTCACTGCAGACCTGGGATCTTTTCCGCAGCGCATTCCTGCACACGTTCACAAGCGTCGTGCGCAGGGAAAGAGCCGCTTCTTTGCTGGAGACCCGGGTGCAGCTGCCAAACGAAAACGTCACCATCTTCACGGAAGAGATGACTCGACTTTTCCGTCAGGCCGACGCTGCGATGGCGGAAGACAAAAAAGTTCGCCTGCTCATGCGGGGTGTCAAACAAGAACTTTTCGCGGGACTTGTCCGCAACCCGCCAACGACGGTCGCCGAATTCATCACCGAGGCTACGACTATTGAGAAGACACTGGACATGCGGACGAAACAGTACAACCGCTCGCCGCTGTGTGCAACCTATTCCGAAGTGCACTCACTAGCCACCGACGACTTGCGCGAAACCATCCGAGCGATCGTGCGGGAGGAGTTGCGCAAGCTGTTACCCTCGCCGCAGCCTCAAGTGGATTCGATCGCAGACATTGTCCGCGAGGAAATCAAAGAGTCACTGGGTGTTCCTCAGCCGGCACCGCCGCAGCTTCAAGCAATCAGTTATGCTGCTGCAGCCCGACGCAACGCCCCCCCCTCCTCGCCCACGTCAAGACGCCGTGCCGCCCCAGCAGTTCCGCCGCCAGGCACCACCGCCGCCACCACCGACGTCATACCGCCCGCCAGCCGGTCAGCGATACACGCCGAGGAAGACCGACGTTTGGCGCGCCCCCGACCATCGTCCACTCTGCTACCACTGCGGAGAAGCCGGCCACACCTACCGCCGCTGCCATTATCGACAGATGGGACTGCGTGGGTTCGCCGTCGACGCGCCGCGTCCACAGCAGGGGGAACGACCACGTGACATCGCCGACTACCTGGCAGGAGCGCAGTGGACCCCCCGAGGACCTTCCCGATCGCCGTCGCCAGGCCGCTACGCCTCTCCCCAACGCCGACCATACACTGGCCCAACCCGGGGCCGGTCACCTAGCCCGCATCCGGAAAACTAAGGGCAGCAACCGATGGAGGTGCGGTTGCTGTACGACGAAATACCGAAGACCCTCCGCCGCCGACGCCGCCGCCACGACGAAGGCTTCAGGGCACGACGCGAACCCCTGACGACGAAACCTCGCGGACCGAAGTAGACCTGACGACGCAACGTGGAAGCAGCGGAACAAACAGACGTAGCCGTGACCCGACGCCACGACCTAACTGCAACGCAAGACGACGAACTAGCGACCTCGACGTTCTTATTGACGGCCACAGCGTCACAGCCCTCGTCGACACAGGAGCCGACTATTCTGTCATCAGTGGACCGTTCGCCACCAAGCTGAAGAAAGTTAGGACAGCCTGGGAAGGCCCCGAAATCCGGACAGCTGGAGGTCACCTCGTAACTCCGGAGGGAATCTGCACAGCTAGACTCACCATTAACAACCGGATTTATCCCGCGAACTTCGTAATCCTGCCGCGTTGCTCGAGAGATGTCATCCTTGGTATGGACTTCTTAGGCCTTCATGGTGCGATCATCGACCTGAGGTCTAAGTCAATAACACTGTCCACGGAAAAGGCACTACCGCCGCACACTCCGCCAAGAAAGCATGCCTTGAATGTGCTGGAAGACCAGGTCACCATTCCCCCTCGCTCCAGCGTCATCATTTCCGTCGGCACTCAGAAATCAGCAGACCTGGAAGGCGTTGTTGAAGGCGACCAGCACCACTTGATTAACCGCAAGATTTGCGTCGCAAGAGGAGTAGCAGAGCTGCGGGCAGGGAAAGCAACAGTTATGCTCACGAATTTCAGCAACGAGTATAAGCACGTGAGCAAAGGCACGACGGTCGCCTACATCGAAGAAATCGTAGAAGCCAGCAATGCTTTCGGCCTCACCGATTCTCCCGAGCCTACTCCGACGAATAAAGCGCCGCAACCAGCTTTCGACATCAATCCCAGCCTTCAGAAGCACAAACAAGAACAGCTTAAAACCCTGCTCTTACAATACAAGGACTGCTTTTCGTCGTCGTCAAGAATTCGGCAGACTCCCGTGGCAAAACATCGCATCATAACAGAGGAAAGCGCCAGACCACTCCGTCAGAGCCCGTACAGAGTTTCGACGCGAGAACGCGAGGCCGTGAAGAAACAGGTCGACGAAATGCTACGCGACGACATCATCCAGCCGTCGAAGAGTCCGTGGGCATCCCCGGTGGTGCTAGTGAAGAAGAAGGATGGGACTCTACGTTTTGCGTCGATTATCGTCGCCTGAACAAAGTCACAAAGAAGGACGTGTATCCCCTTCCCCGGATAGATGACACCCTGGATCGATTACACAACGCAAAGTACTTTTCGTCGATGGACCTCAAGACCGGTTACTGGCAAATAGAGGTTGACGAGAGAGACCGAGAAAAGACTGCTTTTATAACACCAGACGGCCTATTCGAGTTCAAGGTCATGCCCTTTGGTCTTTGCTCGGCACCTGCGACATTTCAACGGGTTATGGATACAGTACTGGCCGGCTTGAAGTGGCAGACGTGTCTCGTGTACTTGGACGACGTCGTTGTGTTTTCCTCAAACTTCGACGAACACCTTCGGCGCCTTGAAGTTGTACTTCAAGCAATCAAGACCTCCGGACTCACCTTGAAGCCTGAAAAGTGCCGCTTCGCGTACGAGGAGCTCTTGTTCTTGGGTCACGTGATCAGCAAGGATGGTGTTCGCCCGGACCCGCGGAAAACAGCTGCCATCGCTGACTTCCCGACGCCCACTGACAAGAAGGCCGTACGCCGTTTTCTCGGCTTGTGCGCCTATTACAGACGTTTCGTCAAGGAATTTTCACGGATCGCCGAGCCGCTGACGCAACTCACGAAGGCCGACGTCGAATTCAGGTGGGAAACGTCGCAAGTTCAAGCATTTCAAGAACTGAAACGACGCCTGCAGACGCCTCCCATACTTGCGCATTTCGACGAATACGCCGATACGGAAATCCACACCGACGCAAGCAGCGTAGGACTCGGCGCAGTCCTTGTGCAAAAGACCGACGGATTCGAAAGGGTCATCAGTTATGCTAGCCGGTCGCTATCAAAGGCAGAAATCAACTACTCCACAACAGAAAAGGAGTGCCTGGCCATCATCTGGGCTACATCGAAGTTTCGCCCCTACCTCTACGGCCGGCCCTTCAAAGTTGTGAGCGACCACCACGCCTTGTGTTGGCTAGCTAACTTGAAGGACCCTTCAGGTCGCCTCGCACGGTGGAGCCTACGACTTCAAGAATTTGACATAACCGTCGTTTACAAGTCCGGAAGAAAACACTCCGACGCTGACTGCCTGTCCCGCGCCCCCGTCGACCCACCGCCGCAGGACGACATGGAGGATGACTGCTTCTTGGGAACCATAAGTGCCGAAGACTTCGCCGAACGACAGCGAGCGGACCCAGAACTCAGGGGCCTTGTGGAATACCTCGAGGGCAGGACCACCTTTGTTCCCAAGGTATTCACGAGAGGACTGACGTCGTTTTTCTTGCGCAACGGTGTTCTCCTTAAGAAGAACTTCTCGCCGCTTCGAGCCGATTCCCTTCTCGTAGTGCCCTCGACATTGCGACCAGAGGTCCTCCAGGCTCTGCATGACGACCCGACGTCTGGACACCTGGGTGTTTCTCGCACGCTCGCAAGAATACAGGAAAAGTACTACTGGCCGCGCCTTGTCGCCGACGTAACTCGCTACGTCAAGACCTGCCGGGACTGTCAGCGACGCAAGACACCGCCGACTAGGCCAGTCGGACTTCTGCATCCTATCGAGCCACCTCGACGGCCGTTCCAGCAAATTGGGATGGACTTACTGGGGCCGTTCCCGACGTCCAATACCGGAAACAAATGGATCGTCGTAGCTACCGACTACCTCACCCGCTACGCCGAGACAAGGGCCCTACCCAGAGGCAGTGCCGCCGAGGTAGCGAAGTTCTTCGTTGAGAACATCCTCCTGCGTCATGGCGCCCCAGAGGTACTCATCACCGACAGAGGTACGGCGTTTACTGCTGACCTAACTCAGGCAATACTGAGATACAGCCAAACAAGCCACCGCCGGACCACAGCGTACCACCCACAGACCAATGGCCTCACCGAGCGGCTAAACAAGACCATCGCCGACATGCTGGCCATGTATGTCGACGTCGAACACAAGACGTGGGATGCCATCCTTCCGTATGTGACCTTCGCATACAACACGGCCATGCAAGAAACGACGCAAATGACGCCGTACAAGCTGGTCTACGGAAGGAGCCCGGCAACGACGCTCGACGCAATGCTACCAACCGCCACCGACGAAGACGACCTCGACGTTGCCGCCTATTTGCAACGCGCCGAAGAAGCTCGACAGCTCGCCCGCCTGCGCATCAAGAACCAGCAGAGGGTCGACAGCCGTCACTATAATCTTCGACGACGCCACATGGAGTACCAACCCGGTGACCGTGTGTGGGTCTGGACGCCGATACGCCGACGTGGGCTCAGTGAAAAACTTCTTCGGCGATACTTCGGGCCATACAAGGTGCTTCGACGTCACGGCGCTCTTGACTACGAGGTCGTCCCGGACGGCATTACGAACTCCCAGCGACGCCGCGCACGACCTGAAGTCGTCCATGTCGTGCGCCTTAAGCCGTTTTTTGCGCGTTAGCGAACCTGGGGACTCTACTTTTTCCTTTGTTATTGTAATTTATTTGTGTATGCACTTGTTTTTTCCTTTCCATGTTCTGTTGCAAGCATCGGGACGATGCTTTTTCAGAGGGGGGCAATGCCACGCCCGCTTCTTCTTTTATTTTGATGTGTTCGAGTTTGACCAGCAAGGACGGTTATCAACGCTCGACGCTGGACCCGAAGCAGTGTTCGAGAAGCTTCACGATTTTGGTAGATCGTTTTGTTAAGATTGCGCGCCGCACGCGAATGTTCCAGCTTTGTCGAGAGATAACGCCGCCACCAGCGATATTGCTGGAAAGTTCCATAGCGCCTGTATAAAAGCCGACGCGTTTGACCGCTTGTCAGTTGATCGATGGACGACGCCCTGTTCGCCGCTATCATTGTACAGCGTGTATTGCTGTAGTTCTGGTTCTCATTTTCCCGGCCACAAGTTCGGCCAAATAAACAGTTTCATTCTGCAAACGCCGACTGCTGTCTTCGTCGACGTCACGACCACGTGACAATATGGGGCGGTATGCTGTCACTCTACGGAGGACCATCGGGTCTTCTGATTTTGGAATTAGAATAGTGTGCGATCCTGAAAACGACGGTGGCAAGCAGTTAAGGCCAAAAGCTTCATTGTAAACTTCCGCTAAAACTGGAGCAATAGCATGCTTAAATGTTTTGTAAAACTCTGCCGTTAATCCATCCGGCCCAGGCGATTTCCCAGCATTCATTTTTTCTATTGAGTACTTAACTTCTTCTACAGAGATTTGATGTTCTAAGACTGCCTTAGTTTCATCGCTAACTCTCGGCATCATGTGCAAAAACTCTTTTTCATATCGCGCCATTTCTACAGTAGAACTTGCGAACAATCCACGATAGTGTTCATAGAAGGCATTCCCGATTTGATCGGCTTCCTCCGTGACTTCACCCTGAATTTCGATTTCTGTAATCTGACTGCGTCGCGCATGCCACTTTTCTACGCCCAGTGCTCTCTTTGTCGGCGTTTCACCAGCCATTATGCGTTCCATTCTTCCCCACACAAGAGCACCACGATATCTGCTTATGTCAAACTGCTCCAGCTTTCGTTTCACTACACGGATGTCATCAGCAAACATGCCTGGTCTTTCATTCTCTTCGATTAACAATTTTTGCAAGTTAGCCTTGAGGAGTGATTCTTCTTCTCTTGCCTTTCGATTTATGGCGGTCGAACGCTCCAATGCTTTCAATTTAATTTCTTGTTAAAACAATTCCCACTTTTCTCCCCACCTTTTTGGTCTATCACTTTCCATTTTTTCAAAGCTGTTTTCGACATCCGCAGAAAAGATGTCGTCATTTAACAATTTAGAATTTAATTTCCATTGGTGCCAGTCAAACTTTTTTCCTTTGCGGCCATTAATGAAGAAACTGACTAAGCAGTGATCGCTAAATGACACGCACTCCACACGATACTCTTGACACAGGGGTATGAGCTCGGGCCCAACATAGGCTCTATCCAAGCGGGCGTGGCTGCTCCCCTGGAAATGAGTGAAACGGGGTGTGCGCCCACCACCAAGACAATCAGCAACGTCTACCAAGTTGCCCAACTCCAATATCTCACTGAGAACGGCCGTACTAGCGTCTCTGAAGGGCCGTTTACTTGATTTATCTTGTGCTGACAACACACAATTAAAGTCCCCTAATAGTATAACTCGTTTTTCACTAACACAATGTTGTCTGATTTGATCAAAAAATTCGCGCCTTTCTTCTGCACTAGTGGGAGCGTAAACGCAGATAACTCGCCACTCAAGCGACGCTAACACAAAATCACATACCACGATCCGTCCTGGCACACTGGTGGTCACTGCCTGCAGTTTAACATTTAGTGCCTGCCGTACAAATAACACGCACCCAGCCGATGTGCCAACTGCATGATTAACTAAAGCATGATACCGAGCTAGAAACGGCCGCACCATGCTCTCGGCCTCCGCTTTACCAGCAACCTTAGTTTCTTGAACCGCTATTAAATCTAGTTCATATTCACTGACCAATCGGTACAACTGATTCTGTTTTCTTTTTGCAGCTAGCCCTCTAACGTTTATAGTAGCTACACGAAGCGTCTTATTAAAATTCATGGCTGATTAAAAAAGGGGAGGCCTGGAGCAAGACCCTTACCTTACAAAACAACAAGGCAGTCAGCGTCCAGTTGAGCGGAACATCAGGTATGCGGCGGCGTCTCATCCGCCGCACTCCGTTCGGCCTCGACCGAGATGTTCGGCCGTGGTCGATAACGAAGCCTTCGCGTCGTCGCTGTCTTCGCCGGTGGTTCGCCGCCTATGGCGTCGTCAAAAGCATCATGCGCGTCGCAATTGTCCTCCCGAGATCTCTTCACGACAGCACTAGGAGTCGCAGACCCCGTTACGTCCATAGATAGCGTCTCGTGGGAACTTGTCATCCTCTCTTCTGAACTTGCGCTGCCCGCTGCCTCCGTGGTCGTGGGAACGCGCGAAGCGTCGCCGCCACTGGGAGAACTTTCGCCCATGGTCTCCTTACTGACGATCTGCTCACCCTCATCCGAGGGAGGGCTTAGTTTTGTCATTGTCGAAACGTTGTTACCGGTCCCTCGCGCTGTTTCCTCTGCGTCAGCCTCGTCCTTCATGTGTTCTGCGAGGTCATCGTTTTTAGCAGGCGCTGTCACGGCGGCGTATGATGCGACTGAATTAGTGCACTGCGCCTCATCGTGGCCGAAACGGCGACACGGGTTGCAACGTGGCACTTGACAGTCTCGACGTATGTGGCCTGTGTTCTTGCATAGTAGACACAAAGGCGCCCTGCCCGGCACGACAACCAAGGCCATCTCACCCGCGATCTTCAGCTGATGCGGAATATCATCAATTTTAACGCCGCTTTTCAGCTTCAGCGACGCGGTCCTCGTCGTGGACGCTTTCTCAGTGACGCCATATGCACGCCATTTTTCCCGCGTGACTTCGGTCACCCTTCCATAAGGCAAAAATGCAACGCGCACATCTTCATCAGAGACGCCGTGCAGCACCCAATGAATCTTGATGCGCAGGCCCTGGTTGTCGGGGTCGATGAGCAGACATGGGCGGTCTTTCACTTTTACATCCTTAGCAGCCAGGAGCTTACTCGTTGCCTCGGCAGTTTTCAGCGTAACAGCCCACACGTGGTTCATCTGGTAAGCCCCCAACGCAACAACGTCGGGAGCGCACCAAGTTTAGCGAGCGTGTCCCTGTAGTCTTCGATGCGAAAAGGTCTGGCCCTCGGGTCACCATGCATAAACACCGTGTTGGCTACGATGCGTCCTGTCGGCAGAGAAGGCAAAATCACCTGATAATCTTCACCCTTTGCTGAAGAAATCCTGTTACCGCGACCCGCCTGGGCCGCCAACACCGCTCCAACGGAGCAAGACATCCCGCGTCCGATGCGCTCGAGAGCCGGAGGTGGAATCGAGCCACGCCGGTGCATGAAACTGCTTTGCAAAAAGGTCCTATACGGGCTTTAACATTAACACATTAACATATGCAATGTAGCGTGGTAGAAGAGTAAAATAAGCACCAAGCGTCGCACAACGCGAATTCTGTAACCAGGCGCCACACAATGCGAATTGAGCAACGAGTAGGTTGTTGAATGCTTCCAACCCATTACAAAGAACTCTGCCATAATTCTTCATCGTCATCAGGCACAGCATCAACAAAGTGCGCATAATGTCTTACATGCGTTTAGCAGGCACCACGGCTCTCCGTAGAATGACAAAAAATGGCATAGTGCCTGCTTTCCTACTTCTCAAAAATTACAATGATTTATAGCGTAGTGGTTTCCTCGCAAGTGCACTTGTATTGGTTGCCAAGGAAGCCCATAACCACATGATCCATTTCCTCGGGGTCTCAGTAAAGTTCTTCGCCCCCCCCCTCTCTCTCTCTCACGTCAACGTATGTTATACAGCATGGCGGGAGAGGGAAATAGCGACCGAGCGTAACCCAATGCAAATTGCATAACTGGTGGTCCGTTTAAAGCTTCCTACCCATTACAAAGGGCTGAGCAATAATTCTTCATCGTCATCAGTCGTCGCGTCAGCAAAGTGCACATAATGCCTTACAGACGTGTAGCTGGTGCTTCGCTTCTCCGCAGAATTACGAATGATGGCTTAGTAGGTGCTTCCCAACTTCACAAAAATGGTTATTTATGCTATGGTGGGTACCTTGCTAGTGTACCTGTATTAGTAGACCCAAGAGAGCTTACAACGGGCTCTAGAAACGCCGCTCTTCCAGCTTTTCCTGCGTCTGTGCTGCGGTTTCAGCGCAGGCCTGGCATTTTTTTTAAGGGGGAAAATTGAATTCAGACGTCCATCACAAATAGTTAAATCGTTTTCAGCTTTCCTGTGCTCTAGGACTGAAAATACTATAATGTACAAAAGTCTTCAAGACGCATTCGACGGCAAACGCGAAGTTCAGATCGCTTAGTCGTGATGTTATACCTAAAGAGCAACCGTTTTGGTGGGAAGCACTACGCGTCAGAATTGGTACCCTACACGCATTCTGTCCTGAAGGGAAGGTCAGAATGCTATGTCAGAATGCGCTGAGATCCATTGCTGACGTGTCTTATAGAACGAACTCTGAACCAGTGTTTATAAGCTTATCATGCATTTATCCAACATGTACCGTCATCGTCTTTCACATCTGTACAAATCATAGAATGGACACGGCATCTTATTCTTATCTGAAGTTGATAACCTCGACACCAACATCATCTAGTACTCTACAAGGCACCACGAGTATTGGTCTGTGCCTCACCACGTGCTACTATGGTTTTCAAACTCTAAACAATTTCTTGCCTTCTCTGCTTAACAAGTTTGGCTTATCTCGCACCTCCAGCCGTGAACGTTCGTGTAATTCTCTTTGAAACGTATTTTGTTAAGTGTGCATTGCCCCACCACTATTTCTTTTGTGTTTGTGTAACATGTATTGAGTGTATCCAGATATGTTGTATTTTTAGGATTGCCCATTTTATGGGCCATCGCGTGTTTTTCTAGATTTTTCTGGGTTTTCGATGCAACATCATTAGCCTGTGCTGTTTCTGTTCTGTGCATACCGCGGTACCGATGTATACGTTGGTTAAGGCAGCATGGCCAAGTCGCTTAATCGCGGCTTTTTTTTTTCTTCTCCTCGGCCGCGTATTTGTGTATGCGTGTCTGGAATAAAGACACAGACTCAGACTAAAAAATTAGAACTTCCAACACGCGCTAACGGTCTCAGCTTATGCCAGAATTGAGGATGGTCGCAAATTTCGTATCTTGGTCAATTTAGTCCGCAATTGAACATTAACTATGTGGATTCACAAGGTCCTCTACTGGGGTACAACTTTTGCTTGGCTGTGCTTTGGAAGCTACGGAACCAAAACGCACTGCCTGCCAGCGCACCAAAGAATACTACTAATTTTATTGATAATATTTTTTTCATTTCGCTTACTCAAATAGACACTGCTCTATTTAATATGAATCTGGAACAGTTATGGGAAGCCGCGAGTACAGTAATATTCTTGTTCACTTTAAAGAGCTTTCTACTTTCTCCATAGTAAACATGGACATGGGCCTCAAGTGTGTTCGTCCATGAGCAGCCGCAGACACCCCATTTAGTTATCGATGAAAGGCATGCTCAAAATGTAAAACTCAAATGTGCATTGTACAACTGGAGTGTCTTTCTCCCATCCACATTTTTATGTGTATGTTTTTATATGCTCTCCTAAACCAATTAACGCTGCGAACAAGCAAAACCGAAATTGTAACTGAGATCAGCTGCAACGTTCTGCACTACTAGGGGAGTAACACGAAAGTGCGGAAGCCCTGCCTTTCTATTCGCTCCACTGCCAGGAGGAGCTGTCGCCGAGTATAAAATGCCGAAGCTGTACAGCTTGTGTCCTAAACAAGAGGCGGAAGATTTTGTCGCGCAGCACATCAAAACGGTTAGACTTTAGCTCCCGTTTTCATCAGAATGCTGTTGTGCTATGATGGGCTAATCTATGCTTAACGTTCCAACACGTTTCGTTGGCAGCCATCCTTCTAGAGCTCCTCCACATATCCTCCTCTACAGCCTCTTCATGCCCTCTTTAGTGCGTCCTGTTTTTTTTTTTTTCAATGCCAAGCTTTTCTTAGCGAACCAAAGGCACTTTGAGCGTTTCTATCTACGTCTATCTTACGCCTGGGTGCTCTCGCGATAACCTCCTTAACTTAGTGTAGACCAAAATTGGCATGGTAGGGTAAGAGGATTTGACGAATATGACAGTCTGGTCATGACATAAATAACGTGAAAATCCTGTCGAGTACGTCCTCAAACCCTTCCTCCAGACAGGTGTGGCACATACCCGTTTACCACGGGCCGCGGTGTACTGGTATGCGCCACAGGTGATTGACAGTTTATATTTACCCAGGAGCGGCGAGAACAGACATTCGTAATTTAAATGTGAGAGCTCTAAGAATAACTGACATCGGCAGCGTTGACCTGAAGAAAGCAAAGAATAAAAATTAATGTCCCAACAGGAATCGAACCCAAGCATTCTACGTCGCAGTAGGGTATCCTACCACAGAGCCACATCAGGTCTAGAAACTACTTTGGAAAAACACCCTATGCAGGCGTAATGTCGGCGCAACGTCAGTTGTGGTTTCGGCTATCTTATCTTATAAAAAAGCAATAAAAACTACGCATGTACTCCTACGATAGGGACGTCATGTCAGGTTAACGTCTGTGGTTCCAGTGTTGGCTCCGCTTTTATGGCACTCTAATAAACAGTCACAATTGTATTCCTATGATTCAGCAAGCTATATTCAAGCGTTGCTTGACCCCGGAGGAATACGCTATCGACAGTTACGTGTGATATTCTCGTCATTGCACCGTAAAGTGCACTTCGTTTCGATAATAGTAAAGTATGTGCACTAACGTGAGTGCTGACGTTACGTCAAACCATAAGTTACCCATTAAACTCCTATGTTGTCGACGTACCTCTAAGTTCACCATGTGCGCACAGCCACTACACTTACAAAAACGCGTCGGTCCATCTCGCACCGCTTGGCTCAAAGCCAAAAAAAAATGCAGCATAGAGCTACTCGCTGACTGCTTCGCATGAAACCGATTCCCACAAGGTGTGGGATGTGCCGAATATTTTGTCAACGCGAAAGTGTTTTACGCCGGGGTCAACCAAGACTTCAGTGACGTATTTCCGTCAGGGATATGACGTTGGTAAAATGCACAGTAACGTATGTTTAAAAAAACTAGAAGGAAACGTTCCGTCACGAGGAATTGTGTCCACGACCTCTAGGTCCGCGACGATTAATGCCAGGAGTTCAACCCATTGCGCTATTGACGCACATGTTTCGACACTCCACGAACGCTCCTTATATCTCTCAAACAATCTCGCTCGCACTGTGGTCTTGGTTTGCGAGGCTGTGTCGCCGTCTGTGAAAGGTGAAACAGAGTACTGCGCTGTGACACTAACGAGTGCCGCCGATAGGGAGCGATTCGGCGACGTCGCAGTTAAAGCCTCTCGATGCCAGCAAGGAAGCTGGCCGCGCTAGCATCGAGGAGTCGCCCTAGATGCAGTTGCGTTCTTTGCCTTTCGCTTCGTGTTAGAGCGTGACGGCTCCTTGTCGAAGAAGTGCAGCTTCCACGTGCACCAACGCCGTTTCTTCGCCGCCCACTGCTTCGAGTGCGATAGCACCGACTAATACAACTGCTTGAAAGAAGCCGGCCGGACGTAGAACACCGTCGCGCGTTCACGGCTCAAGCTACGAACATTTGCCTCCAGTGTTGCTGAAGCGCAGCGTGGTAGCGTGTGCATGAGCGCAGGCTTAAGTTACCCTACTACTCGGGAGCGCACATCTTGCCGTTGCTCTCCCCGATTGACGACGCTTTGAAGAAGTGCATATCGAGTACCAGCGTTTATTATGCGCTTCTTGTTACCATCTTTGTGCGGGATTAACGATATGCTGTGTTCAGGCATATGTTAACGGCTTATGCTACCACAACAGTTAAATCATCTGCGTTAGTCGTCGGGATGTAGATGTGCCACTAGGCGTCAACGTGAGTGCATCCACTTCAAACGGTGCTATAGCTGCCAAGCACCAATAGACATATTACAAGCTCTCATATGTCAATGCACACTAAACAATAAACTACTTCTGTGAAGCCACGTTTCACTTTCCTGTTATACCGATTCCTGTGACAGAAGGATCAGCCATGTTTTTTTTTCTTGAACCCACGCTACCTACCTTGCTTGTGAATCGTATTGTCTTCTTCTACTTGGCTTTAGCAACTTGGATGCGCTACTTTCTATGTTTTCCACTCTCTCCGCGCCATATACTGCAAGGACGCTCGGTCGTTTTCGTTCCCTAAAGATGGCTGCCCCGAATGGCTCTCACTTCGACAAACCGGCTTTCTCGAATGGCGATACCATTTGGAGGTCGGCCTGCTTCAGCAGCATTGCAAGAGGTAGTGCGAGTGTTTCCGAGGCGGCGTCACCTGGAGGCGTTGTTACAAGGGCGCAAGAGGAAACTGCCTCCTCCACTCCGGCTTAATAAAATAGACCCCACGCGCAACCCACTTCGATTATCCCCGATCCGTCGAATGCGCCTCGCTGCGCGAGACTTCACCGGCGAGCGACAAATTCTGGGTTTCTCGCAAAAGCGGAACATCACTCGTTCGATATCTTCATGTTGTTGCGACCGGGTATTTGGATCCATCCCACCGCTGCAACCAGTTGTTGCGACCGTGATTTGGATCCGTCCCTCCTCGGCAACCAGGTTGTTGCTACGATAGGGCAGTGTCGTACCCGGACTCCGTTTGGTAGCATAGTCGAGTCTCCGGTTTGAGGAACTGATGCTAGCAAGATGGGAAAACAATAACAAGTTTACTGGCACTTTTTGTACACTCAATTTACATCGTGACAAGGTCAGAGTTCAGCGACGAGCGAATTGGATGAGCCTGTTACCGAGGGCTCAGAGCGCCTTTTTTCACTTAGCACCGTCGTTTTAACCCCTCAGGCTGGCTCCTCCTTCTTGATGACCACCAATCACACACACGACACCACCCACCATGGCACAGTCCATTTCACTGTCGCTGAGGGGTCGATGCACTCTTGAAATAGCAAGGGTCCGGCGGTCGACGGCACGCTTGTGGAGGAAGCAGGGCAACAGGTTCCTGGGGCTTATTCCTCGGACTCTTCCCCGAAGGCAGAAAAGGGTCTGCGGCGACTCCTGTCAAAACATACAGGTCAGGTCGTCTTGGCAGCACACCAATCCAAGTCCAGGTGGCCCTTTGTGGAAAGGTCTCCAACTTGGCCGTCCCTCTATTAGGTCGAGATTCTTCCATTGTCGATCGCTTGCCTTCCCGGGGATTCCGTTTCTAGGATGGATGCAGGTGTTCTAGCAGTGTGAGAACGCATCGCCCGTCCATTCTCATGGTCAGCGCGTCGCCACCGACTGCCAGTCATAACAATGTGCTGAGTCGAAGTTTCTTGGCTGTGTGACATGTTACATTGGCATGCTTCACTCACTGTGTGATTCGGCCAGGCCTCAGGCATGGCCGACCTGCCAACCCTGATTGTTCGGTTTCTGAACAATTTCGCTTACCACTCTTACACTCTTTGCACGATGCAAATTTTTCTCGTGTATCTTTGAATTGATGGCTCACTGTATGTTTGTTTTTCTTTTTGTCATTTTCTTCGTATGTGCACCTGCGTTCTGTGTATGTCATTTCTTCATTGAGCACAAGAGATCCTCCTCCCCCCCCCCCCCATTACCTGGCGATACCAGTAACCTATTGTGGGGATATGCCGTTTTGCAGTGCAAACGCTAGTTGGCGTGGTTACCAACTTCCTGCTAGCGGGTAGTACGAGCACCGCCAGCACCATCCACTGGCACATGCTCAAGTACGCCATAGAACCGGACACACTGCAAGCGAGGGTGCGTATCACTCCATTTATCATTTAACAAAACGTGTTGCGTTGTTCGATAAGCGGTGAAGTTGGAAGCGCAACGCTTCGAGCGAGTGTATCTTTTTGCTGCATTGTTAAATGCATGTGTGCGGGATATTCACCTCACTGGTGATAAGCGTGCCTGCTCGCCGAGGCAAATCAATGAAGCGGTGCGCAATAACGTAGCAATCAATGACTAGCAGGTTGGCTAAGGCTGAAAAGTGTGCCTTTTAGTAGTCAGCTTTGTGTTTCTCTTAACGCAATCCAAACTACAACTTCAGCCACTTTCAATTGGAGTTAGAATTTTGTACTTGGCATTTCGTGTAATCCCAACTGTAGGCACGGCTACGTCTCGGTTTCGATTCCTGGTGCAGGCAGTACCGTTGGTGCAATGTAATTCGGTTGCACCAACAGGAGTCTCCACTGGTTAAAACAAATACGCGTTTACTCCACAAGGATATGAGTTCGGCCAACGTGTACTCACAGTGCTGTCTGTTATGGAGGGCGTTCTTTAAGACACTACAAATTTGCCGTACCATTCTGATAACAGACCTCTCTCTCATAGGAATGCTACGGCGGTGAGACACCTGTCATCTTCACAGACGAATTTTTCGCGTTAAGGCGGGATACTTCGCTACTGCCGATGCCACACTGTAATACTCTGACGCCCTACGACTTAATTGTGCACACTGCCCTCAATTTTATAATAAACGAGTTAGTCAGAAAGTCCTGTTAATTGTTCCCATAATTGGTGGCATCAACATAGAGCACATCATTCTCCTCCTCAAATGATGTGCTCTCTGATGACGCCACCGATTTCGAGGACGATTAACAAAACTTTCTAACTAACTTGTTTATTATCAAATTGAGGACAGTTTATACGAATAAGTCGCAGGGCGTCACAGTATATGATGTACCATTTTTAGAGAAAAAAGTTGCCCAGCTTTTAACGTCGCGAAGGCTGATGAAGCAGCGAAGTGGTCTGCGTCGCTTCGTCCGCTTCGTCTTGCCTCGTTTTAAACTCAGGATGGGATACGAGGCGTTCACGTCTCACCTCAGCTTCTCTCACTCGAAGCGCTGGATCTTCAGTCATCCGCTTGCAGGGGCGTAGCCAGAAATTTTTTTCGGGGCGGGGGGGGGGGGGGGGGTTCAACCATACTTTATGTATGTTCGTGTGTGCGTTTGTATGTGTGCGTGTATATATACGTAAGCAAAACTGAAAAATTTCGGGGGGGGGGGTTGAGCCCCCCCAACCCCCCCCCCCTGGCTACGCCCCTGTCCGCTTGTGCTTGCCTTGGGCATCTCTTGCGCGGGCTTCTGGACCGGAATGACATCGTTGTTGCCGTTCACGCGCCAGTTCCCGTTGACGCTCCCTACGGGCGGCTTCTTCTTGCGGAGAGCGCACGACTTTACCTATGGCCGAACATTCTGGAAACACCATGGGGTTCTCGATACATTTGCCTCATGCCGGCAGACAACTTCACATTTCGCTCTTATTGCATAGTACGCGGTCCACAGGACGTTCAGGCTGGTTACAGGCTGCAGCTTCTTCAGTTGTAGTGGACCAGAAGTCAGTATTGGGGCTTGCCCAATTTCTGTGGTACATACCGGCTAGGCTATAGACCTTTTCACAGACGGCTCCCTGGGCGCCGCCATAATCCTCTCTGATCTGCGCTAAACAGGCCTGACTTCCCCCCCCCCCCCCCCCAAAAATGCACTGGAGAGGCTGTGACATCAGTCTCTGTACTCCCGCGCGCAGCCCAGCATGGCGGCGCTTTTTCTCTCCTGTGAAAAGGTCGATAGACAGCTTCTTCATTCTTAGTGGGCCGGAGGTGAGTAGTGGAGCTTGCCCGATTCTGGTGGCAGATACATGCTAGAGCTGCTAGCCGCGATAGGCCGATAGTCCCAGGAAAACGTCGACAATGAACAGCTTCCCTGTTAAAAAGCGCGCGATTTGAGGTAATAATCGTCGAATGTTAGTGTCAAACTTTAATATCGAAACCTAGCGTGTCGGGCGCGCATCAAACGTGGCCACTCTGTCACGTTACGCGGGACGTCTTCGAGGCGATGAAATGACAAACTCTGAATAAAAAAAATCCGGCAGATCCCACGCACTGTGGGAATCGCTGTAATGCGAAGCAGCCAGCAAAGAGCTGCATACATCGCTTTGTTTATTTTTGAGCCAAATGAAATCATTCATGCCATGACATCTAGTTCACCATATATCGCATGTTTGCCATGCACGCGTGCATGCACAATGTGGTATATACCATGCCAATGAAACGTATATTCTGGTATATAAACTGCATGACCGGTCAATTATGTTCATCACGCACTCCTGTCACGTCATACCAATTCTGGTATATATCCACTTATCTAAACGGCCGGAAGCGCACCATAACAGTGTCATGTAAATCATACCGTACATGACATACATGAAATAAATCGCATGTTAGGACCTGTCATTTATGTTCGTCATACAGTCACATCGCACAATACCAATTTGGTGTATATCAAACGAGCGAAATGGCCGCGAGTCCACCATGAGCGTGGCATGTAAATCATGCCACACATGACATGCATGTCACGGTTTTCATGTTACCACCTGTCATTTATGTTCGTCATACATTCGCGTCACACAATGCCAATTTCGGTGTATATCAAGCTAGCGAAACCGCCGAGATCGGACAATGAGCGTGGCATGTAAATCATGCCGTAAATGATATGCATATCATAATTTTCAAGTTACCACCTGTCATATATGTTTGTCATACAGTACACGTTGCGCAATACCAATTTTGGTGTATATCAAGTGAGCGAAACGGCCGTAAGCGCATCATGAGCGTGGCATGTAAATCATCTCACACATGACCTGCCTGTCACGATTTTCATGTTACCACATCTCATTTACGTTCGTCATACAGGCGCGTCGCGAAATACCAATTTTGGCGTATATCAAGCCCGCGAAACGGCCGCGAATGCACCATGAGCGTGGCATGTAAATCATGACATACATGACATGCATGTCATGGTTTTCATGCTACCACCTGTTATTCATGTTCTTCATACAGTCACATCGCGCAATACCAATTTTGGTGTATATCAACCTAGCGAAACGACCGCGAGTGCATCATGGGCGTGGCATGTAAATTATGTCGTGCATGACACGCGTGTCATGATTTTCATGTTACCACCTCTAATTTACGTTCTTCATACAGACGCGTCGCGCAATACCGATTTTGGTGTATATCAAGCCCGCGAAACGGCCGCGAATGCCCCATGAGCGTGGCATGTAAAGCATGACACACATGACATGCATGTCATTGTTTTCATGTTACCACCTGGTATTCATGTTCTTCATACAGTCACATCGCGCAGTACCAATTTTGGTGTATATCAACCTAGCGAAACGGCCGCGAGTGCATCATGAGCGTGGCATGTAAATCATGACGTGCATGACATGCGTGTCATGATTTTCATGTTACCACGTGTCAGTTATGTTCGTCATGTCGGAATGTCTCGTCATACCAGTTTTCGTATATATCCATTAATTTAAACGGCCGCGAGCGCCCCGAGATCATGTCATGTAAATCATGCCGCACGTGACATGCGTGTCATGATTTGCACGTTAGGACCTGTCATTACGCTCGCCATGAACTCTTGTCACGTCATACCAGTTTTGGTATATATGAAATTAACGGAATGGCCGCAAGAGCCCCAAGGCCGTGGAATGTAAATCATGCTGTTCATGACATGCATGTCATGATTTTCATGTTATGACATGTCATTTATGTTCGTAATGCGGTCATGTTATTCCATACCAATTTTGGTATACATCCAATTAACGAAACGGCCAGGAGAGCACAAAGTCGTAGGCGGCTAGATAGATAGATAGATAGATAGATAGATAGATAGATAGATAGATAGATAGATAGATAGATAGATAGATAGATAGATAGATAGATAGATAGATAGATAGATAGATAGATAGATAGATAGATAGATAGATAGACAGACAGACAGACAGACAGACAGACAGACAGACAGACAGACAGACTAGATAGATAGATAGATAGATAGATAGATAGATAGATAGATAGATAGATAGATAGATAGATAGATAGATAGATAGATAGATAGATAGATAGATAGATAGATAGATAGATAGATAGATAGATACGCTCAAACTCGCAGAAGTTCGCTAAGAAATGCTTCGCATTTAAAATGCCAGGCCTGCGCGGAAAGCGCAGCACAGTCACAACGAAAGCTGGAAGAGCGGCATTTCTAGAGCCCGTTATGAACTCTATTGCGGCTACTAATACAAGTACACTAGCAACATACTCACTACGCCACAAATCATAATTTTTGTGAAGTTGCGCAGCACCCACCACGACATTATCCGTCATTCTGCGGAGAAACGAGATACCATCTGTAAGGCATTATGTGCACTTTGTTGATGCGACGGTTGATGACGATGTAGAATTGTGGCTGAGCCCTTTGTAATGGGTGGGAAGCTTTAAACGACCCACCTGTTATGAAATTCGCATTGTGTGACGCCCGGTCGTTATTTAACTCTCCTATACCGCTTTATCACATAAGAGAGAGAGAGAGGAAATTAACTTTGTTGAGACCCTGAGGAAACGGATCATGAGAGCCTTATGGGCTTCCTTGGCAACCAAGAGAAGTGCACTGGCGGGGAACCCACTAGGCTATAAATTATCATAATTTTTGTGAAGTAGACAAGCAGCCACTACACAATTTTTCGTCAATCTGCGGAGAACCGTGGTACCTGATAAACACCTGTAAGGCATTATGTTCACTTTCTTGATGCTGTGGCTGATGATGATGAAGAATTATGGCAGAGGCCATTGTAATGGGTTGGAAGCATTCAACAACCCACTCGTTGCGCAGTTCGCATTGTTTGACGCCTGGTTACAAAATTCGCGTTGTGTGACGCCTGGTTCTTGTTTTACTCTTCTACCACACAACATTACATATGTTAATGCGGTTCCTTCCCGACATGAAGCCTGTATAGGGTCTTTTTGCAACGCAATTTCAAGCACCGGCATGGCTCTGAGGTAGAATACGGGGCTCCCACGCGTAGGACCCAGGTTCGAACCTCGTTGCTTCCTGGATATTTTTAAATGCGAAGCATTTCTTAGCGAACCCCAGGCACCTTGGCCGTTTCTATCTACGTATCTATCTATCTATCTAGCCGCCTACGTCTGGGCACTCTCCAGGTCGTCTCCATGACTTGTAATATACCAAAATTGGCATAGCAGGGGATCAGTGGATGACGAACACGATCCACTGGTCATGACATGAATAACGCAAAATACCTGTCGCGTACGTCGTGAAACTCTTTGTCTCAGTCACGTGTGGCACATACCCGCATACCAGAGTTCATGTTTTGCGGATATGTGCCACAGGTGATACAGGGTCTCAACCAACACAGTAACCGCGAACACACACACATTGACACTCAATTAAAGTGATATTAATAATAATTGTCGGAGTTTTATGTCCCAAAACCACGATATGATTATGAGAGACGCC
>NC_051186.1:14534323-14584323 GCF_013339695.2 Rhipicephalus sanguineus
AAGAGAATTTACTTTAATATACTAAACAGCGGTGGATACAACGGGCGGTGCCCCTCTTACAGGGATACACATACTGCTTCGGTTTGTTGATCTATATTCATCTCTCTCTCGAAATTTCCGAAGCGCTCTACTACGGCGTGCTTCACATCATATCCTGGTTTTGCTACGGCCACGGCGGCTCTCCGGGTCTTACCGAGGGCCCCCAGTGGCTTCCCAGGGTCACATCGGCAAGCTGCGCATCCTACGACTACGTTCGCAGTTGCAGTACGCTCCCAGAGTCTACGTAGACTCATCGTTCACTGCGCAACACTAGACACTGACGAAGGGAGACCGACACTACAAGGACTCCGAGTCTGTCCGGGCAGATGTACGTTATATGCGACAGGGTTGGAGCGCCTCCCCACCAGGGATATACGTCCGTGTATCTGGATATGTGTAGTGTTTCTGTAAATGACGATACATGTTATTCTGTAAACGACTCTGGTTCCACGGTTGTTGCTTACTGAGTTTTTCATGCAGCGGCGCCATAGTTATGCGTTCCAAGCGCTGTTTCTACAGGAGCTTTGTAGTGTCACCTCTTCTGTGGGGAGGACCCAAAACGTATGTTTTCTGGTCGCCATTGTGTGCAGGACCGGCCGGTAAGTTCTCGAGCTAAGGAGCGGGCAAGTTTATTTCCCTTGGGCACGTGGGGTAGGCCGCCACACCAGACCGGGACAGGTTTAGTCAACGTCCCTAATTGTGGCTGACTTCGTATGCGAATTGTATGCGAGCGTAAGAAAGGGAGCACGGTGTCTCAGCTGGTGTGGTCATAGGAGGTATACATCGTCGACATGCCGCCCAGTGTGCACTTGAACCACTATCGCAGACCGTTTGTTTGTGGATGGTTCGTGGTCGATTTGCGGTGAATGATGTCGAATTCAACAAAGAGAGTTTCGATTGCCTCCCACACGAAGGCACAGCCTCTCAATAGTTCTCGGGAACGATCGTGGCGAGAATAAAGTGCGAAGAACTAAAATGGCATCTTCGCACGTGGTCCCTGCCCTAGGAGCCTAAGTTTTTGCGTAGCTAGTCCCATAGTCGGCGTCAGATATTATCCACTGGTTCCAGACCCTCTGCATGGAGCCGGTCTGCAGACGCCGATCCCGACGTAGTCTAATGGCCGAGGGGATTGCAATAGCCCACTGAAGCGTCTTGGTTGCTCGCTTTAGAGCGAAACAATGAATTCGATGGAAACAAAGCGTAATGTTATACGAAGTAAAGCTAGCAGCTAACTCTTTTGGATGCGATCTCGCGTATTCAACAAAACGCTGCTTTAAAATACAGCAGCCTGTTTGTCCTAGGTACTACATGCCACACGAAGGAGGTATCTGATGGAGTTTTTTGCCGCACACGTGACGAACGGATTTCTGTGCCTCTTTGAACAACCACGTTTTGCGATCGTTGAAACATTCATATTGCGCAAGTAGGACATTTTTTTTTCGGGGCAGAAAAAAACCACCTTCACATTGGCCCGCGCTCCGACCTTTTTAAGTTGTGGGAAACCCCATGCATATACGAAACTATGAAAAGCTTCTGAGGCCTTACTGACTCCACGTGCGGAAGAATTCGTTGCGAAGCTTGAAGCCTCTTGATCAGCGTTTCCGCTACTGAAACCTGTATGTGAGAGGGGTAGCCGGCATTCGAGGGACGCTCTGCTTGCTCATTAGAACTAGCGGCCAGTAAATGTGGGCACGCAGATGCACGTTAGAGAGTGGGGTTTAAACTGTTCTCGGGTGAAATTGAGGGTGTCAAGAGCGAGCAATCAGAGGACTTACGATCACAGTAAAAAAATTAGGAAGTCGTCAACAAATCTAAAAAATACGCATGACTTTCTTGTCACTTAGGTCACCGGAAACGGTTGTGTCAAATTTGGCTAAATATAAGTAACTTAAAATTGGAGCAATGCATGAGCCGATGCATATTCCTCCTTTTGAAGGTAGGAATTCCCGTCCCAATGGATAAAAAGTGGCTCTCGAACAAACGAATGAAAGTTCTAAACACTACCGGACGGCACACTGGCACTGTTCTGAAACACTATATCACCACACTTGTCAATACATTCTTCAACACAACAAAGAAGCGATTCGTGAAGCAGCGGATAATGCAGATCTTTTACATCAATGGAAAACGCGCAATGGGTTGAGTAGAATGTGGGTGGATAACATCAAGAAGTTCCTCTGAAATTTCGGTAAGAGACGGATCATCTGCTGTTAAAAGGCCAAGCTTGCTTTGCAAAAATAACGCAACGCACTTTTGCCGCGTGCCATTTTCTGAAATGATTACAACCGTAATGGTTTTTCTGGTTTATGTTTGTTCGCACTGAAGAATGCTTCGAGAAAATCTTTTTCACTGTTCGCTATGACGCTAGCGACTTTAGTGAGACTAAGCTTTTCGCACAGCTTTTTAACCTCCGATTTAACCTTCGAAATGACAACAATGTTGTGATGTCACAACAGTGTTGGGCGTCGCGGCGTCCTCGTCGGCGGTGGAGGATTTCGGTATTGCGAAGAACAGCAACGGCACCTCCATCGGTTGCTGCTTTTGGTTTCCCGGATATGGGCTGGAGGAACAACCCCGGGTAGGGACGCTGTATTGCGGGCATTGCGGTGAGATGCAGTGGCCTGGCGACGGCAAACGAGAAGGTCGTCGGGGCGTCCACTGTGCTCCTGCGAGATAGGCATCGATGTTGGGCGGTCGTTAACCCTGCTGTGGACGCGGTGCGTTCATGGTAAAACCACGCAGCCCCATCTGTCGGTACTGGCAGCGGTGGTAGGTGTGGCCGGCTTCCCCGCAGTGTTAGCAGAGCAGACGATTCTCAGGGGCGCGCCAAACGTCGGTCTTTCTGGGACGTAGCGCTCTCTGTCTGGCGCACGGTAGGGCGGCGGTGTTGTCTGACGGCGGAACTGCTACGTTGCGATGTCTTGAC
This sequence comes from Rhipicephalus sanguineus, assembly GCF_013339695.2. Taxonomy (NCBI): domain Eukaryota; kingdom Metazoa; phylum Arthropoda; class Arachnida; order Ixodida; family Ixodidae; genus Rhipicephalus; species Rhipicephalus sanguineus. The sequence continues at coordinate 14,537,289 of NC_051186.1, forward strand.
GTGGGCGCGGAGGAGGCGTCTGACGGCAGAGCGCAGCAGCATACGTCATGGATGCTGGCTGAGTACAGCTCAGCTCGGCTCAGGAACTCGCAGTGGCTGCTGAATCTCCTCGCGAACGATATCGGCTATGGAATGGACGTACGTGGTCTTGCGATTCAGGAAACATTTGCGCAGCTCTTCACGCACGACTGCTTCTCGCGCAAGCCTTCGGTGGCCAGCGAGTGCACTTCGGGATATGTTGTAGACAGCGGAGAGCGGCTGTATTGTTTCGTCCGCATCAAAAGTGTCTTCTCAATATAGGCAGCGCACAAAGGGCAGCGCACAAAATAGGCAATAGGCAGTGCACAAAAGAGCAATGAATACGTACACAAAAAAAAGACGCAAACAGAAGCGCTGTTTTTGTGTACGAATTCGTTGCTCTTTTATGCGCTGCCTATTCGAAAGTCATGGCTCACCAAGTAGCCCATCAGAACATTTTAAGCAAGTCTTGGGCTGGTTGCGGACTAGTCCTGCGAACAGTTCCCGCATAAGCAGGCGAACTTTTTCTTTTCAGGCATGACAGCGCCGGCCTGGCGGAAAAGTGGGATCATCTCTTCCGTGAAGGATGTGACGTTTGGTTTAGTAGCTGGACCCACGTGTCTAGCAAGGAAGCGGCTCTTTGCTTGCGGATGACGCTTGTGAACGTGTGCAGGAATGCGCTGCGCAAGTGCTCTGAGGTATGAAGTGAGGGCTCCCGATTCTCGAACCAAGTCCTTACCGCATCTTCCAGGTAGAAGTAGACGTGACGCAGCTTGTCTTCGGTGTTCCAGTTGTTAAAGGCGGCGACACGGTCGTATGTTTCAAAGCAGGATTCCGGTATTCGAAAGATGATCCACGCAAAGTCGGGGGATGCCTGGGCTGCCGGATCACGACTGTAGCCGGGGACACAGTAGACGTCATCGTCGTAGACGTCATGGTGGCCTTGTCGCTGTGGCTGTCTTATCGGGTAGGGGTCCGTACTGCGGCTGCTAACCTTGCAGACTGCGAATAGCTCGTTGCTGCAAGAGGGTTTTGGTGTCTTCATCTTCACGCTTTGGGCTTGGTTCCCGGCTTTTCGTGAGCGTTGGGAACATGAAGGAACCAGCAGCTCCACCAGAGAGCGCGTGGTTGTGACGGTGAAGAAGGCTGCAGCACGACTGGGAAATATAGAAGTCTTTATTTGGGCGAACTTGTGACCGGAAAATGAATACTCAAAATACAAGCGATACACGGCGGCGAGAACAGATGGTAGCGAGAACAGCCGTCAGCCGTCGAGTAATCTCGCAAGCGGTAAAGCGCGTCGGCATTCATCTATCTGCCATCGAAGATTCCAGTGTTATCACTAGTGGCCGCGTAAGTTCCGAAATAAACTGCAATGTTCGCGTTGAGCGCGTAATCTCATCGGAAATTTCCAAAGGAATCTGGAAAGTTGCCAGTCATTCGGGCGCGTTTTGCGCAAGGCAGTAGTTATACGTGTAATGGGCCGGTAACATAAAAAAATAGAAAGAAAGGAGCGCGTGTGGCAATATTTCCAAGCGTGTTTATAGCTTAATGTTTAATTTATTCGAGTTCCACCCGCAAAGATTGTTAGCAAGGCTCGGCGCAGACCGCACCACAAGGTTCGAGAAGCTTCGCGATGGTTTGAGATCACTCAGGCACCTGTTACCTGCGAACACTTGCCTTCTGTAACCGCCGGCTCACCTGAAGGGCTCTTTTTCTTAAAGAAAATTCAAAAAGAATCCGATGCGGCTCGCTTCGTCGATGTAGGCAACCGTCGTACCCATGTTGAGGTGCCTATATTCGTGGCTGAAGTTTGTCAGCAGTACCTTTGCTTTACCGTCATGCAGCTCGGCGATACCTCTTGCGACGCAAATTTGACGATTCAGGAGTAGTGTCTGATCGCCGTCGATTACGCCTTCAAGGTTTGCAGGTTTTTCAGTGCCGACGGAAATAATGACGCTGGAGCGCGGCGGAACGGTCACCTGCTCTTCTATCACATTCACTGCATGGTTCCCTGGCGTCGGGTGGGGCGGGAGCGCTTTGTCTGAGGTTAGTGTTATCGACTCAGACCTCAGGTCGATAACGGCGCCGTGGTCACTTAGGAAGTCCATTCCGAGTATCACATCCCTGGAGCAGTTTTGTAGGATTACAAAGCTCGCAGGATAAGTGTGGTTATTGATGGTGACTCTCGCCGTGCAGACACCAATCGGTGTTATCAGATGGCCTCCAGCTGTCCGGATTTCGGGTCCACTCCAAGCGGTCTTTACTTTCTTCAGCTTGGTGGCGAATGGCCCACTGACGACGGAATAGTCGGCTCCGGTGTCGACGAGAGCTGTGATGCTGTGGCCGTCGATAAGGACATCGAGGTCGCTAGTTCGTCGTCTTGCGTTGCGGTTAGGTCGTGGTGTCGGATCACGGCTTTGTCGATTTGTCCCGCTGTTTCTACGTTGCGTCGTCAGGTTTTCTTCGGGCCGCGAAGTTTCGTCGTGAGGGCTCCGTCCGGTTTGCGTCGTGTTCTGAAGGTCTCGTCGCGTTGTCGTCGTCGGCGGCCGCGGAGGATCTTCGGCATTTCGTCGTACAGCAACCGCACCTCCATCGGTTGCTGCCCTTAGTTTCCCGGATACGGGCTAGGCGACCGGCCCCGGTTTGGGCCAGTGTACTGCCGGCGGTGCGGTGAGATGTAGCGGCCGGGCGACGGCGAGCGGGAAGCTCGTCGTTCTTCCCACTGTGTTCCGGTGAGGTAGTCGTCGATGTCGCGAGGCCGTTCGCCTGGCTGCGGGCGCGGCGCGGTAACGGCGAATCCGCGTAGCCCCATCTGTCGATACTGGCATCGGCGGTATGTGTGGCCGGCTTCCCCGCAGTGATAGCAGAGCGGCCGGTTGTCAGGGGCACGCCAAACGTCGGTCTTTCGGGGGGCGCAGCGTTGTCCTGTCGGCGGGCGGTATGGCGTCGGTGGTGGTGGCGGCAGTGCCTGGCGGCGGAACTGCTGCGGCGACGCGGCGTCTTGACGTGGGCGAGGGGGTGGGGCGTTGCGTCGGGCTGCAGCAGCATAGCTCATGGCTTCCGGCTGAGCCTGCGGTGCTTCGGGAATTCCAAGCGATTGCCGGACTTCCTCGCGGACAACGTCGGCGATTGAATGCACTTGATGCTGCGGCGAAGGTAACAGTTTGCGCAGCTCTTCCCGCACAATCGCTCTGATGGTGTCACGCAGGTCATCAGACTGCAGCGCCTGAACCTCCCCGTAGGTCGTCGTAGGAATGCGGCGGTTGTACTGCCTAGTGCGGATTTCTAGTGCCTTTTCGATTGTGGTGGCCTCTGAAAGGAATTCCGAGACCGTCTTCGGCGGGTTGCGCACAAGTCCGGCGAAGAGTTCTTCCTTCACTCCCCGCATCAGGAAGCGAACTTTCTTTTCTTCGGACATGGCTGGATCGGCATGGCGGAATAGTCGAGTCATTTCTTCGGTGTACAGTCCGACGTTTTCATTGGGGAGCTGTACACGGGTCTCGAGAAGGGTTTCAGCCCTTTCTTTCCGGATGACGCTCGTGAAGGTGTTGAGAAATCCGGTGCGGAAGAGGTCCCATGATGTTAGCGTGGACTCTCGATTCTTGAACCAGGTCCTTGCGCCATCTTGAAGGGCGAAGTAGACATGGCGTAGCTTCTCGTCGCAGTCCCAGTTGTGGAACGTGGAGACTCGGTCGTATGCCTCCAGCCAGCTTTCTGGATCCTCGCATGGTGATCCGCGGAATGTCGGCGGCTCCCTCGGTTGATGCATGACGACCGTTGTAGGCGCCACAGCGGTTGTCATTGTGGCTGTTGTCTTCTTCGTTGTGATCCTGGTCTTGTCCGGTAGGGGTCCGTATTGTGGGGGTAGTCCTTCCAGTCTGCGGCTGGCTCGACTGCCGCTGATGGTGTCGGTGTCTTCTTCGCGACGTGGGCTGGGTTCAAGGCTTGTCGGGGGCGTCCGGAACATGAACGAGCAGCACCTCCACCAGATGTCACGTGGTCGTGACGTCGACGAAGAAAGCAGTCGGCGTTTGCAGAATGAAACTGTTTATTTGGCCGAACTTGTGGCCGGGAAAATGAGAACTAGAACTACAGCAATACACGCTGTACAATGATAGCGGCGAACAGGGCGTCGTCCGTCGATCAACTGACAAGCGGCGAAGTGCGTCGGCTTTTATACAGGTGCTATCGAACTTTCCAGCGATATCGCTGTTGGCGGCGTTATCTCTCGACAAAGCTGGAACATTCTCGTGCGGCGCGCAATCTTAACGGATTGTTCCAAAACAATCGCGAAGCTTCCTACACATCACGGCGAGGCCTGCGCAGCGCGTTGCCCACAGTCTTTGTGGGTGAAGCTTCAACTCATGAAATATAAGACTTGCGGCAATATATATATATATATATATATATATATATATATATATATATATATATATATATATATTCGTATGCTACGTGACCTGATAGGACAAAATCATACGATCAAGGTCAATACATGTGCACCAGCACTAACAATGGGCCAGATCACGGTAGTATAAAGATTTCGGTCCTTTATTTGAAGTTGACACATACGGTCTTAGTGAATGTAAGTAAACACAGACATTTCATGCTCGCGTCCTTCGTTGCGCCTATAGAGGTGTAGACCGAATTATACGTGGCTATCCTTCTGGTCGAATTGCTGATGTTAAGGCTTGTGTAAGCTTTAAATCACCTTCAAAGCGTCATAATAATTTTTGCTTGGGCAGTGAGGGAATCAAAGTGACGTAACTTGTCACAGACATGGTAAGTTCGCAGCTGTCTTGCTCGAGGCGCATACCTGAACCATCTCAAGAAGCAAGCGCGTATAATTCGCGCCATCCGGAAAATGAAGGCCCTGCCGCCTTGCAGCGACCACTGCGAGATTTTGCTAACTCCCCACGCGTGAGCAGAAAGAGGCGCGCGGAAAGAAGAAGCGCCTAAGAATAAGAGGGAGCCTCCGTTGCTAGGCGAGACCCGGCTAGGCGGAGCATGCGCAGAGCGCGGCCCACCCATAAGGAACTTCCTGCAAGGAACTGCTGCGTGTGTATCGTGGGACCCATGTCGCCATCTATTGAAAAAGAGGGAAAAAAATAAAGGCTTTGGATGTTCTATCGTAGCTCGGCAGAGCGCGCTGATGCTTTAATTGTGTTGGTTACCGGCGTTGTATAGTTCGTGATTTGCCTCCTCTACACGTGGCACCATGAATGCAGCTGTATTGAGAGATAAACTCGCTGCCGGGAAGCTAAAGCTTGTCCCCAAGCAAGTTAAGAAAAGCCAGGTTTGGAAACATTTCCTGGAAGTTGTTGACGTGCACACCCTATCACTAGTAGGACATGTGCAGTGTAAAAGCTGCAAAGCTTTCTTCGCATATGATGGCGGGAAGACAGGAACGTCGCATCTGAACCGCCACAAGTGCAAGGCTGCAGACGACACCACCTCGATTTCTTCGTTCTTCACCGAGAACAAACCCCAGGTTTGATGTACCGTTAAGGGGAAGCTTACGACTGCTTGCGTCAAGTGGTGCGCAAAAGATATGCGGCCATTTGACGTTGTTTGTGACGACGGATTCCTAAAAGTTGCCGACGAACTGATTGCTATCGGTGCCAAGTACCGGAGCATATCTGCGAGGACTGTGATTGCGCATCCTACGACGGTGTCTCGTAGGGTTTCCGAAGCTGCAGACGAACTCCGAGAAGCGGTGATGGCTGAGATCCAGTTAGCGATGAATGAAGGTCGCTGCTCGATGACTCTTGACATGTGGACCGACGACTACAAGAAAGTGGCCTATATCACTGCAACGGCGCATTACGTAAGTGTGAAATGGGAACTGAGGAGCCTTGTTCTGTTCACTAGCGGCTTTCCTCTCGAGAGAAACACGGGAGAGAACATCCGTAAAGAGGTTGTACGATGGAGCGCGAAGTTGGGGATTGATGAAGGCATGTTGAGCAATGTGGTGTTCGTAACAGACCAGAGTGCCAACATGATTAGCACGCTGCGTCCGTATGCGAGGATGAACTGTTCTGCGCACGTCTTGAACACCGTTCTTCGGAACGCGTTGGATGACAAGTACCTCGCTCAGGACCTTCCCGACGTTTTAGAACAACTGCAAAAAGTGAAATGTTGTCGTAACTTTTTTTTAAACAGAGCGGACTGACGAGCCAGCTACCACACGGTGTGTGCCAGGAGATATGCACGCGGTGGAATTCGAAGCTCGCCACGATCGAGTCCGAACTAACTCAGTACGATGCGATAGAGAACCCCCTGGGTTCAAGAGGAAATGTACTCTTGGAAGACGTCAATAAGGCCTTGTTGACAGAGGTCGTCGAATTCTTGGAGCCCTTCAAGGAGGCCAGCGAAAAGCTTGAGCAGGACAAAGTAGTAACGCTGCCCCTTGTTTTGATGTACTACACAAAACTGAAGAAGCACCTTACTGCTGCTTCGAGAGACTCACCAGAAGTGTGCAAACTCAAGTCGAGGGCCCTAGAATTTCTTCAAATAAAACTGCCCATAGGAGAGCTTCACAAAATGGCAACGTTCTTGTGGCCGCCTTTCCGCCATCTCCGCTTTCTTGATGAGCAGCAGAGGAAAACTGTTCACGACAGAGTACGCGAATTGTTGATTGGTGTACATCTGCGTTTGCCACAAGGAGAACCGAGCACAGACCAGCCGGATAATGAACCCCCAGCGAAGCGCACGTCCTTTACGAATTTAAGGAGTGGCGCGATGCTCAGGAAACTCAACCAGCCGACAGTGAGCTTGACAGTTACCTTCGGGACAGTGACTTGTGTGAGGACATTGAGAAAGTGCTTGAATGGTGGGAAGCCCAGTCTAATAAATATGGGCTTTCATTTCTTGCAAAAAAAAAGTACTTTGCATCCCATAGACGAGCGCCAGCAGCGAACGCAATTTTAGTGCAGCTGGGTACGTACTCCAAGACAGGAGGACCTACTTGAAGCCGGAGAGCCTTGAGAACTTGCTGTTTTTGCACAAGAACATGTAGATTTTTGCCTTTTGCTGGCCTTTTCACACTCGTATTTTTGGGCATCGTTTTCGGGTGCGGTCTTTTTGTGCCACTGAGTGTTATTTTAAGCGTATTTTCTATCTTTATTTCACGCAGGGTAAACGTTTTATCTGGAATAGCATCAAGTATGGTGTGCAGCAGCTTGATTATATAATTATGTTATACAAGGCGATTACGTTTCCGTGACGACGTTAGAATATGAACGATTTATATTTCATCTGCTTTTGGTGGCTGTTTACCATATATAACGTTAACGTTTTTTTTTATCTTGCTGCAACAAATTATTCATGAGGAGCCTCTTTAAAAAGATTGTGTAATTAATGTTTCCAACGCGAGTGTAGGAAAGAGCATTAAAGAAAATGTGCCGGGTTTGCTTCTATCCCCTTTTTCATCTTAGTTGTACACTTCTTTTAAATAAGTTTCGTTGCTATGTTTTATTTTCACTATGCTGTTGTTGTAATGACTTGTCATGTGTCATGTAGGCAACATTTCATTTATATTCCTTTGTAATACGTGCGAAAACCACGATATGATTACGAGTCAAGCCGTAGTGGCGACCGGATTAATTCCGACCACGTGGAGTTCTTTAAAGTGCACCTAAAGATAAGTACACAGGTGTTCTTGCATTTCGCCCCCATCAAAATGCGGCCGCCGGAATCGCACCCGCATCCTAGGACTTAATAGCGAAACAGCTTAACCGCTGAGCTACCACTGCGGGCAAAGCAACATTTCGATGCATGTACACCCCGGATTTTCCGTCCGATCGCCCGCTACAAAGCGCAAGGCATCATTAATAATCATCATCAACAATTATTATCCTCTAGCGGTCCCGGGTCGGGCCTGGTCATGAACACGCTCGCCCTGGAGAAGTTTAGTAATGAATGCCCGGGCCCGGGCCGAGCTCGGGCTGGGTTCGGTCATGTACGCCCGGGCCCGGGCTGGGCTCGGGCTTCATAAAGCCGGTCCGGGCCGAAAAATCAGGCCCGTGCAGTGCTCTAGTCCTTACTAAGCAGCTCAACTTTCTGCCGTTCTAGAAGACTGCAGAAAGTTTTGAATCAAAGTCAGCTTTGCGGACCTCGACTATGCCACCGTAGTACCCTTGGCTGGCCTGCTTGTGTGGAACGAGGGCGCAGACCACGTCGTCGGTCTGTTCCCGCATAGCGTTAGCAAATGAACACGTTTCTTCAAAGCGTCTACATATATCTTCGAAAGAGAACTCGGGCCTCTCATACCAGGATATCCAGATGCCGGAGCTGCGCCACTGGATTCGGGTAGCCGACAAACGTCAGGCGTCGCCATGTCGTGCTGTTCCTTGACATGGGTGAAGTGCCGGTGAGTCGAGAGTCTTACCACGTCGTCAATTTTTTGCATCTGTAGAACCGTTGGCGGCTGTCGACGATTTATTAAACGGAAGGAATTGTAAATAACTTAGCTCAGGCGTCGGAGCAAATACTCGCCAGCGTTCATCGCGTGAGGTGCGCTCGTGCCAAAGCACCAGCGCAATCGCGCGTGCGCTTTATCGTTGATGTCTCCTGAGGCGACGTATCAGATTATGAGCTGTTTCGTTCTTTGTGCAGATACAGCGCGAAATTGACGAGGTGATCGGCCGAGAGCGGCGACCAACCTGGGAGGACCGACTCCGAATGCCCTTCACCATGGCTTGTATATGGGAGATGGACCGCTGGAAAACAAGCACACCACTAGGCGTACCAAGAGAGTGAGTTCCTCATGTAGCTGAACAGTGCACGCGTAGTTGAAGAGACACTAAAAGCAAATAACAATTTAGGTTTCATAGAAAGGTTCCTCTTACGAAAATAGGCACAAAACATTCATTGTCAATTTGTTGAGTTCTTATTGACTCAAGCTCTATGAAAGGGACTATGAAGGGAAAGGGACAAACCCCCGCAATAATAATTGTGGGGATTTGACGTCCCAAAGCCACGATATGATTATGAGAGACGCCGTAGTGGGGGGTTCCGGAAATTTCGACCACCTGGGGTTCTTTAACGTGCACCTAAATCGAAGTACACGCACCTCAAGCATTTTCGCCTCCATCCAAACTGCAGCCGCCGCGGCCGGGATTCGATCCCGCGACCTGCGGGTCAGCAGTCGAGCATCATAACCACTAGACCACCATGGCGGGTGAGCAAGTGCAAGCAGCCTTGGTTGAAATTTCCATTGCTTCCTAATTCCTTAACATTCTTGTTGATGGCGGTCAATTCACTTTTTGTAGAGCAAGTGTTAGACGGCATGGGGAATTGTAGGCATTTTTATTTTGTTTCACTTACCCGCAATAAACTGGAAGAGGACCGCAATAACAAAGATCAACTTGATTCTTCGAGCCTTCACTCAACTATCGTTATGGCCATTTGGCTATGCTCACTGATTAGAGTACATGAGCGTCCGTTCAATTTTAACGGCGAAAGCCTTAATTGCCTCATCAAACGCGAAAAATCACCGTCGGCGTCCCGCAGCGTCGGGCATAGCAAGAGTGATGCAAAAAATCATCATCCCATGAAGACGTCGCCATATGACGTCATCATGACGTCACAGATCGCAAAAATGTGCGAAGTCGAGTGACTGCAACGTCACATGATGCCGTCATGAGTCACGTGACACAACGTCACATGATGCCGGCAAAACCAGGTGAGGTGCCTCCGATCTGGAGGCAGTGCAAAACCACGCTAGGTGCCCAAAGCATTCGAAGGGCGGCGGGCAGGATCAATAGAGCGACTGAGAAGAAACAGAAGATGGCTTTCGCCTACGAGTCGTCTAAATGAATGCATAAGGGACGTTGTGCGTTGTAAAATTAGCTGCCAGGAGATTCATTAACTACTACAATTATTCCGCGGATATTCCGGACTGTACTACAATGTGAGCAAGAAGATTGAAGCTCACTCCGACACACTCAAGCAATATATTTTGCTCTGAAGGCTCGCTCGGACTCAGACTCACCAACATTTTCCTCAACCGGACTCACTCAGACTCAGACTCATTATACTTCTTCTCAGTCGGACTCACTCGGGCTCAATCTCACCAGCACTCACTCAGCCGGACTCACTCAGACTAAGACTCACGGCTGGACCTAAGTCTGAGCGAGCGTTAATGAGTCGACTCATGAGTCCGTTAGCGCAAAATTAGATTTTTCGATCATGTTGTTAATGCTCTTCAAACACCAATATCTCACATAATCGGTGCTCTGCGATACGCGTTTTGACCTTGTACTTTCAGATACGAGTTATCAGTGGTTTCAGTCCAGTAAGCACACTTTTATGAAATGCGTGGCTCACACGAGATATCTTTATCAAGAACGTCCCATGAAAATGTTTGCGGTGGGACGTCAAGACACGCCCCCCTCCCCTAACTCACGTGTCTGATCAATAAATATTAAGGTGGTGCATGAAGGCTAGTGCGTTGAAATATGTGTGACCAGACTTGAGAATAAACGTAAGCCGATATTAGGCTGATATAAGGCAACACTTAGTTGAAAGGACCATGGGTCGGCAATAAAAGATGGAATTCACTAACACTCACTCAAGAAATATATTTTGCGCTTAGGGCTCACTCGGACTAAGACTCGCCAATATTTTCTTCAACCAGACTCTCTCGGACTCAGACTGACTAAAATTTTCCTGAAGCGGACTCACTCGGACTCAAACGTAACAAAATATTACTCACGGTTACTCACTCAGGCTCAAACTCATGGCCAGGTCTGAGTTTGAGTAAGTGTGAGTGAGTCGACTCATGAGTGAGTTTGCCGACCTCTGAATGTGAGTAAAAAATTATTGGCATTTCCGTTGAAAAGGATTCTCCGGAGACTCCAAGACTCCACTCGGGTTGTCTAAGCATGCTTAAACATCGCGACGCTTCCTCATCTGCCTCATCTTTGATTCTGCTGCTGTCTTCGTTTTGCTTGTGTAAACGACGTGACGTACGCCTGGAAATGTACAAGTGACAGAATGCATAGAGATTCTCCTCAGTACCTCTAGTTGCTCCCGCTTCCGCCTTCGTCGGTACTACCGCTGTCGTTCAGCGGTTCAGCCGGTCTTCAGTCATGAGCAGCTCTCGCCCATTCGGCATCGCAAGCAGTACTGCTAGCACACGCTCGTTCTCCATCACACCGCTGTGCAGAGTGGGCCATCCTCGATGTCATCCGAGCACACTTGCTTGTAACGGACACCGCCGGCCGTCAGCTTCCTTGTTTATCCAGTGTTGTCCGCAGCGATGGAGCAGTGGTTATGGTGCTCGGCTGCTGACCCGAAGGTCGCGGGTTCCACCCTTGCCGCGGCGGTCGCATTTCGATGGAGGCGAAATGCTAGAGGCCCGTGTACTGTAAGGTCAGTGCACGTTAAAGAAAACCAGATCGTCAAAATTTCCGGAGCCCTCCACTACGGCATCTCTTATAATGATATCGTGGTTTTGGGACGCAAAACCCCAGATGTTATATTTTTATCCAGTGTCAAGGCATATGTCAAGTGCTACACAGTGTTAAGCGCAACATGTTTCAAGAGATTCACGATGCGCTTCACGCGCAGAGGGATGGAAAGACGGGCTGACAAATTGACTGCGTAGGTCTCCTAATAATGCTTACGCAATAAAAGACCCTCATTCTAACGCTACATTCATGTACACTGTCGTCCTTTATGAAAGGGAACACGCGAGAGCGTGGCCTGCACTCTGCGGAGGCTGCCTAGAGCACCATCAACCAACAGCTAACGAAAGCAAGCCCGCTTTTGGCGGCATCGCCCGTTGCGAGACCGGAGCGGGAATATAATCGAACAGCGCTTGTCCTGCAGCCATGGCTCATTTTGTTTGCTAATAGATGACGTCAAAAGCGGACGTACTTTCTTTAGCTATCGGTTGATGGCGCTGTAGGCAGCCGCCGCATTTACCGCCAGAGAGCGCATGGCACGCGCTCGCATGTTTCCTTTCATAAAGGACGACAGTGTACAGCCCACGAGCCCTCGAGCGCAGCGCAAGAAAACGGCTTTGGCGCGAATCACGCAGGAGTGTCTGCATCAAAAAAGCATTTTCGGCAACAGCGGTGCAACATCCATTACGTCAAAACTAACATTCTCCAATTGTGGCTGTTTCATGCAATGCAATGGAGCACAATCTAATAATAAAAAATTTGGAGTGGCTTAGCTCGGCTATGCCAGGATATACGTAGCATTAGCCAAGGTTTAGCTGATTATTCTTAGCTTTCCAGATTGTCTAGGATTATTAGCCTTCTTCTGTTCATTCTTCGCACGCTGAACCGCTAATTGCCAGGCAACTACTTCGGGATCCCATGAGATAAGCTTCTCGGCTCTTCTGCGCCGTTGAGCAGCATTTGCACTCTCCTTCTCCATGGCGTTACCCACCTGCAAACGCCAGTCAGAGGCGCTATCAAGCGGCTTCAGCGCAGTGTCAGACGGCGACTGCACAGCGAAGGCGAATAGCTGCGCGCGCGCCGGCGCCAGTGTGTCTGCCATGGCTACGACGTCACTCCTCTCGAACGCGCAGACCAGCAGCGGCGAGTCGCGCGCGGCGGTGGCGGAGTCGGCGCGCGCGCCGGCGCCAGTGTGTCTGTCGCGGCTACGACGCCACTCCTCCCCAACGCGCAGACCAGCAGCGGCGAGCCGCGCGCGGCGGTGGCGGAGAGCGCCTGAGATGCCGGCTCCAGTGAGCCAGCTGTGTGACATCACTGATCCTCGCGCATGCGCAGCACGGCTCATGAGGATCCACGCGAAATCGGCTCCGGCTAGGCAAGTGCAGCTAACGCTACAAAAACAAAGATAGCATATGCATACATGATCAGTTCCAAGTTACACATTATAGATCGATACCCTATCAGCTGCAGTAAACAATGTCGATAGGGCTATTAGGGGATAACGCTCCAATTACACGTTACTATATGACCCAAAGAACATTTCTCCCTCTTCGCATCATCGTGCACTCTGAAAGAACACAGCGTCTATATATGACCGACCATCTTGCTTTGCATTGGTGATAAACTGATTTCACTTAACCAGAATATATTTTCCTCAATTTTTCTTCCAGTCGGCATTGCGCACATGTGTTTCTCCGGAACACGTGGTCCTCGAGCCAAAAGACTGATATCCACCGGGAGCCTTGTGTTCACTGGTCCCTTACTAGAATATGTGGTCTGCATGACAGAATGTGAGAGGGCCATGTAGAAGACCCGACCTGCACCATTAGCGAAATTCACTTGCCGATGTCCACGCAGTTCGTTATTGAAAGGAAAGGAATTATAATACAATTCCCAGCGAATAAGTAACGCCTTCGTCATAAAGCCAAGTTCTGAACGAACAAATGTCGCTCACGCTTTTCTCTTTGACTACTTCGTTCTGTCCACTACCTCTCACTTCAGAGCCTCCGAAGACGCCGTCGTGGATGACTTCTTCATTCCCAAGGGCACCGTGATCACAGCGAACTTCTGGGCCGCGCACTTCGATCCTAAGTTATGGAAGGACCCTCACAAGTTTGACCCAACTCGTTTCTTGAAAGAAGACGGAACACTTATGGCCCGCAAACCTGAATTCCTCCTTTCATTTTCCTACGGTAAGCAACGCTGAACTAACAAGTAGCCTCTTAAATCTTCCTCGGGTTGGACACGCCAAAGCTTGCGTAATCGCAGTGAGCACCCATTTTTTTTTTCGTGTATACGTTGCCGTTCGCAAACACCGCCATGGTTAGGAAAGCCCAAGCCCGTACTGTACGCATCATGCCATCCTCGTGGTTTCAAATAGACTGTTCTGTACGCGCACTCTGAAACCAGTCTCGGCATTTGTCTCGCAAAATTCGCCATCTGTCTTGCTCGCGCTCACATACTCGAAAAGTGTGCCCTGGTTAGTTTCCCCACCAAGAAGGCTACGCCACGCTGGCAAACAGGCAGGCTATTCCAGAAGAGACACGCGAGATGAAATAACGATAATTGTTGTAGAACAGTAAAGCTTCATATTAATTTTTCGGTTTTCCTTTTATCTTTGTAATGCCGACCATGCTCCACTTGTCAGCGAATCCGCTTGCTGTTTTTATTGTTTTATCTTGTTCATTTGCAAACGGCTGCAGATTTTTTTTTCTGCTAGTGCGTGCGTATAATACGCCGCATGCCTTTCTGCCGCGTCACTCTTGTCGCCTGTAGGTCTGCTGTTGATATGCTTGCAAAAAATATGCAATAGGTCCTGTTGCAGTATAAAGCAGCTGTCTTTTTTTTATTGAACGCCTCATACAGCACAACAATGATCCGCATTGCAGTTTTTTGCCTGTTCAGCAAATGCACAAAAGCACACAAAACGCATGCCTCTTTAATTCAGCAGGGCACTTACAGCACTGAACAGTGCAATTAACGATATCAACAAAAATTAAAATAAACTTTTCTTACGTTATAAACAAGCGCGACATGGACGCACAATGCATGCTGAAAGTAATAAAAAAACTGGGCAACAAAGTATCTTGCGGCTTTTTTTGTTGTTATTTCGCAGGTGGAATTAGAACCACTCGTTTCTCTAAACCAGCCTAAAAATTTTTCTCCAGTACACCATAACCGTCTATCACGCGCATTCTGCATTACGCATGGCATTACTCAGAATTCACGCGGGAGGGATGAATCTCGGCCTCGGTATATGAAGCTCCGCATAAATTGCGTTTCTAAAATAAAAATAATAAATGTGCTCAAGCATAACAACAGGTAATTACGTGCACACTGAATCATCTATTTGAAAACGGTATTCCAAGTCCAAAGCAATGTTAGCAAGCGTAGCTGCAATAAGAACACAATATTTACTGCACAGTGGACACAAGCTGACTCGCGAGCCGAGGGCTCTAAGATCTTCTCGCAATACGAGGTGATGCTTTAACGGCCTGCCCGTGCACAAAGTCTCGTAACACTATCTTAAATGTATCAGAGTCGTTAGGGTATGCCATGATAGAACATTCTACTATACAGTGGTATGGCTTGCGGTCATTTTAACGCTTCCTGTGGTCGTAGGTCGACAAACTCACTCATGAGTCGACTCAGCCAGGCTCACTCAGACTCAGATCAAGCTGTGAGTCTGAGTCTGAGTGAATCCGGGTGAGGAAAGTTTTGGTGATTCTGCAGTCCGAGTGAGCCCTAAGCGCGAAATATATTTCTTGAGTGAGCCTGACTGAGCTCCACACCTTTTTGCCGAACTACGGTTCCTGTCTACACAACTTCAGCACTACTACTAGCCTTATGTCGGCTCACGTTTATACTCCCGTCGACTCACACACACGTCAATGCACTAGTTTCCATATGGCACCTCAATATTTATTGCTCAGAGGCGTGAGGTACGAAGGGGGGCGGGGGGAGGGGCAGATGCCACGACCTCCCCTCCCCGAACTCTTTCACGGGAAGTTCTTGATAAAAATATCTCGTGCAGGTCATATCTTTGCAAGCACTGATAACTCATATTTGAAGGTGCGAGATTAAAAGGTGCCAAGTAGAGCACTTGTTATGCGAGATGTTGGCATTGACACCATGGTTGATGAAGCTAATTAAACGCTAACGGACTCATGAGTCAACTCACGCAGGCTCACCCAGACTCAGATAGAGCCATGAGTCTGTGTCTGAGTGAATCATAATTATGAGTAATATTTGAGTGAATTTGAGTGCGAGTGAGTCCGGCTGAGAAAGATTTGAATGAGTCTGAGTCCGAGTGAGCCCGATTGCGGAAAATTTTGATGAGTCTTAGTCCGAGTGAGCTCTAAGAGAAAATATATGTCATGAGTGAGTCTGAGTGAGCTGCATATTTTTTGTCGACCTATGCCCATGGGGGATCACCAGGGGGCGCCGACTAGAGCAAAAGTTCGAACGTCGGCTCCTGCTTGTTTCAATGATTTCAGTCCGATAGTTTCTGTGCCTTATGCTACCTTTTGTGGTACCTGACGCGGCAAGTTACGAAGTTCACGTCGATACCAAAGTTTTCTCTGTGAGTGGTTCCTTTGCTGGATTCTCAAGTCTTTTCGTCCAGACAACGCCGCTAGGCCTAACCGGCTAGGCCTACTTCTCCGCCGAAGGCCCGGTGGAGGAGCGTCTCCCCCGCGCAGCCGTGCCTGTTCTTCCCAAGATGTCCATGCAAGTCACCGTCGAGGGGGAGGATATCACTCCTGAAGAGTGCATGCAGTCCGGGTGGACTACGGCCATTTCAAAGCGCAAAACGCAAGGAACGCCCACGCAGGGCGGGCAGACGCAGTCGGCACAAAGCGGAGGCGGAATCGGTGGGGCACGCACTCCCACGGGCGTGAAAAAGCGTATCATCGCTGCGTCCAGGCTCCCCCCTCTGCCGAGAGAGAACTACAGGATCATAGTTAGGCCCAGGGGAGGCCTAAATGTGAAGAACGTGAGTCAAATCAAGGTGGCCCATGCTCTCGCGTCGGCGGCGCAGCTTGCTCCGGCCGAAATCGCCAACGATATTGTGTGTTCCAACGTCATGCAAAATATTTTCGTCGTGAGTACGCCGGAGGAGAAAAATGCACGGGCATACTCGAAAGTTGAGTTAATCACCGTTGGAGGGGCAAACTACGAGGTCGGCTCCTATTTGGCTGCGCCGGACAACACATGTAAGGGAGTCGTCAAGGGCGTCGACCTCGACTTCAACGAAGAAGAGATCACAGGCATGATTGTACACCCTAGGAATCCGACGGCCCTGGAGGTCAAGCGCATCAGGAACACCACTACGGTCGTTGTCCTCTTTGATGGACTAAAGGTACCCAACTACGTCGTGTGTGGACCAAGCATGCTTCGCTGCACACTCTACCGTAGACAAACGGACGTATGCTACGCCTGTGGCAGACTGGGACACCGGGCCGATGTTTGTCCGACACCCGAAAACACGATCTGCAGGGGATGCGGCATTGAATCCCCGACCGAAGACCACGTCTGTACACCAGAATGCGCCCTGTGTGGGGGCCCTCATCCCACGGCGGACAGGTCATGTAAGCAGCGATTTCATATGCCGTACATCGTTCGCAGAAGAAGGAGGGAGCGCCAGAGAGTCAAGTCACCTGCGTCGCCCATAGGAGAACGAGCCCAGAGCAGGTCACCCTCGAGGGGACGCTCCGAGACGCCGCGATCCCGTTCCAAGAGCTGCTCAAGTTCCAGAGGCCGTTCCCGCTCCAGGGGGCCGCCATCTGTGCGTATCCATGAGCCACCTGCGCCCGGGCCGACCGAGTGGGCCGATCGAGTCAAGGGAACAGCGTCAAGGATAAGGAGTCATCACCACCGCCAGAGCATAACGCGGCTAGGTTGTTACAGCTAGAACGCGAGAACGCTTCGCTCAGGAACGCTTTAGAGCAGCTGAGGGCTGAAATGGACGAGATGAAGAGGGCTGGTCAGGGACAACCGGTTCAACGCCCTCTGCCACCTGTAACCGAAAGAGCCGAAACGCCAATGGAAACGCTGATGGAAATACCTACTGAGACGCCTGCGCCCCGGCGTCCCGCCAAAAAAAGAGCACTGTGCCAACCCATACTAGATGAGGACATCGACGAGCTCAGGGCAGAGTTAAGAGGATTCCAGTCCGAATTGAGGGACGCGCTCAAAGCCCTCAGTGAAGCGGTCTCTGCCATGAACGCGAGAGTCGATTCAGTCTAATCTAAGATAACGATCATGGATCAGCTGTCCGGTTCTGCCGAGCGCACCGTCTCTCCATCAGCAGGTAGCTCCACAGCCCGGGCGTTCCAAAACACACCGCAGCTGGCGTCTGATCACGGCGTCTCGGATGACAGGCTAATCGACGGCCGCAACCATGGCGGGTCACGATAGTAAAATAGTTGTTTGGCAGTGGAACGGTTGCGGCTCCCAACGTAAAAAGGCAGTCCTGCAGCAGTTTGTCAGATCCCATCCTAATAGCCCTCACGTCATTTTACTACAGGAGACACTGGCAGACTCGGTCTCTCTTTCGGGATACGAGTCTCATTGGATATACGGACAGGGCAAAAGAGGTATCTGTACGCTAGTATCGAAAAAGCTCACCTTCGTGGTACACAATTTATTTACGGACCACAGTAAAACAGAGCACTCGCTAATCGAGCTCATTCCTAGCGGCCAGCTCAGGAATAGTCTTTTTCTTCTTCACATTTACAGCTCCCCGCGAGATATGAGGCAGCGTTTTACGTCTCTCATTTCTAAGGCGGTCCGCAAGGCGGCAGGTTCTCCGCTTGTAGTGGCTGGTGACTTCAATGCTCCGCATCATGAGTGGGGATACCACCGCGTTACGGCCAAGGGGGCGAACCTCTGGCGGGCGGCGTCTGACTACGGTCTCCCCTGGTCACGGACCCGTCTTTTCCAACTAAGATCGGAAACTCGTGCAGCAGGGATACCACGCCGGACCTTACTTTCGTCGCAAACGTCGGGAACGCCGCGTGGTTTAATCTTAATGAGACCTTGGGCAGTGATCACTGCGTGCTGGCCACGTCATTGGTGGTGCGTAAAAGGTCTCCGAAGGAGTTTACGATTACTGACTGGGATATTTTCCGTAAAATCTGGGAGGAGAGGGAAGCCGAAAAACCCACTTCCCTAGATAGTTGGGTAGCGCAGCTTAAGGAGGATGTACAGTCGGCCACCAAGTCCGTTGCCACCGACTTGAATGTGGACAGGATGGACAGCCGACTGGCACACCTTCTGGAGGCTAAAGGGGCCCTCCTGGCTTGATGGAAAGGTCAGCGGCTGAACCGCAGACTGCGAAAAAAGATCGCGGAATTGAATCGCACCATAGAGATGCACTGTCAAATGCTTTCCAAGCAACAGTGGAATGAAATCTGCAACTCGGTGGACGGACAGATGCGAACTGGCGGTAAATGGAACCTGCTTAAGCATTTGATAAAGGAATCCAATTCCAGCTCTAATCATAGACGCGGCACTGATAAGATTCTACATTTGGCCAGCGAGGACACCTCCGATACGGCAATACTACAGTCGCTCGCCAAAAGATATCTACCTTTAGCCACTGCGCATGATGTGGTCTATCCGCCTTACAAGGGCCCTCCGATGGCCATTTTGGACGAGCCCTTTAGCGTCCCTGAGGTGAAGGAGGTCCTCGAAGGTCTCAATGGTCGTTCTGCTCCGGGTCCGGACGGCATCTCAAACAGACTTCTTCGCAACTTGGACGACGAGTCGATCGCATTCCTAACCGACGAAATAAATCGGGTTTGGGAGGAGGGTGCGGTTCCAGAATCGTGGAAGCTAGCGTCGGTCGTCCTAATTCCGAAGCAGGGGCACGCTCCTGACCTCACGAATCTCAGGCCGATCTCACTCACGTCGTGCATAGGCAAAGTGGCTGAACATGTGATTAACAACCGTGTATCCAAGCACATTGAGGACCGCGGTCTTTTTCCGTATAACATGATTGGCTTTCGACACTCCCTTTCCACTCAGGACGCCATGAAGATGATAAAATGTCAGATCATCGATAGAAACACGAGGGACGTCAGGGCCATTCTAGGTTTAGATCTAGAGAAGGCTTTCGATAATGTCTCGCACGCCCACATACTCGATTCCATCTCAGACCTCGGTCTAGGCCAGAACTTCCACGCATTTGTCGGCTCGTTCCTCAGACACAGAAAGGCTGCACTAAATATTGGGGACCTCCGGTCACGGCCCATCGAGCTCGGTTCGAGGGGCACACCACAGGGCTCGGTGGTATCTCCGCTACTGTTCAACATCGCCATGTACAAATTGTCTCAGAGGCTTTCGGAGGTCGAGGGCATCAATCACACCCTCTACGCGGACGACATCACCGTATGGTGCGTCGGAGGCAGCGAGGGTAGGGTGGAGGAAGCCCTTCAGGAAGCGCTGGATCGCACAGAGGATTTCCTCGTTGGGACGGGGCTTCGCCTCTCCTCGAGCAAGTCGGAGCTCCTTCTGTACAGACCTAGTAGAAGGGGGGTTAAGCCTAAGGGCTGGGTCCCCCTGTCGGAGGTCAACATTGCACTCCACACCAGCGAAGGACACTCTATTCCCAGAGTTGACGTTATCAGGGTTCTCGGTATGCTCATCGAATCCAACGGATGCAACGGGCATACCATCGCCAAAATTACAGCGAAGATGAACAGCATGGTACGGTTAATTACTCGGGTCTCGAACAGTCGAGGTGGAATCAGGGAGGACAATCTATTGAAGCTATTCCACGCGTTCTTGATGAGTCACGTCATCTACGTGGCGGCCATGCACTCCTGACAGAATCACGAAAAGGCGAAGCTTAATATACTCATTCGAAAAAGCATCAAACGTGTGCTGGGTATTCCGACGAATGCCAGCACAACGAGGCTAATGCAGCTCGGGGTTCACAACACGTTAGAGGAAATTATCGAGGCGCAGCACACGGCTCAGGTTGCCAGGCTGTCTACTTCACCCGCTGGCAGGAAGATTCTGGCGGTTTTAGGTTGTAATCCATCTCTTGAGGAAGAATGCAAGTTTAGCCTTACTAGGGAGCAGCGAGCCAGTATAACTGTTTTCCCGCTTCCCCGCAACATGCATCCGCAGCACAATGCAGGCAGGCGAAGGGCCAGAGGCGAGGCCTTACTAAAACAAGTTCGCGATGACCCGCACTCCGCATGCTTTGTGGACGCCGCGCAGTACGGCAGATCGGCAAACGTTTCGGCCGTCCTAGTGGACCACAGTGGCGCAGTTCTCAACTCTGCATCTCTCATGAATACCACCCCGGCTAGAGCCGAGCAGGCCGCGGTGGCTCTCGCTTTACTTGACGAGAATAGGCGTCAAATCTACACCGATTCTCGCGCGGCTGTCAGAGCCTTTGCATCAGGTTCCGTTTGCGCCGAGGTTGCACGCATCCTAGGTGACAGAGTCATTTCTTCACACACCATCACGTGGTTTCCGGCTCATCTCGGGTTGCACTTATCCTCTCTGACTAACCTCAACGAGGTCGCCCACACTCGCGCGCGCGAGCTAACCCATCGCGCCGGGTTGGACGGAGGCGGTACCTCGGGGACTGGTCGGGAAGTCTTTCGAGATCCTTTATTCACGTTCAACGAGGTTTCTAAGCACTACCAGCTGTCTAGGCGAACGTTTCCTCTGCCGCACAAGAAACTCTCTAGGCCTCAGGCTGCCACGCTTCGAATGCTGCAGACCAGGTCTTATCCTAGTCTAGCAACCCTAAGTTCTTACACGGAAGCTTTTGAATCGAACTGTCCCGATTGTGGTGAGAGAAGCAATTTAGATCACATGCTCTGGCGGTGTCCCTCCTTACGGGGCCCTCAACGCCTCACTGAAGAAGAGTGGTGCTCCGAGCTAAGGAGCTCGAATCTACTGCACCAGTTAAGGGCCGTCCAGAGGGCCCACGACGCGGCGGTGAGGCTTGGCCTCCCCGTCCCCACGTGGGAGCGGCCCGCGGCGCTGCCGCCCTGAACGGCTGCGGTGCTCCTCAGGAATATCTTAATAAAGTTCATTGTCTGTCTGTCTATGCCCATGGTGTACGTAGCTCAAGTTACTGCACTCCCGTGAAGCCGAGAGCCACAGGCGTAGCTCACGCAAGAATGCGCTCTCGTTTTAGTCCATCTCGTGTTGCACCTTATGAGCCCCGCATAAACATACCAAAATGGGGCGGGTGAAGCAATGCCGTTGACATCAAAATGCATTGGCTCGAATGGCCTTCGGGAAAGGGACATCCGTTTTTTTGTTCCCTTTTTCAACTGTCATCACGTGAACCGAGCTGTCGCCCGCCCCATCAGACCAGCGCACGAGGTGGACACACAACCTCAGCTGCGGAAGCCACTGAAGTAACGTAGCTGACACAGGCCAGAACCACAAGTAAAGCAAGGTAGACCTGCGATCGTCGTCTTCCTCAGTCTACTCAGACCTATGTGCACGCGCCGTGCAGATGCGCTCAGCCGCAGTTCCGCAATTGGCGCGATACAGCACTTCCTTCCCCTAGAGTGTCTGATGAGAAATTGCACTTTTTTCTAAAACCTGTCCGGAACTCTTCTTTTGCGAGTTGAACGTCTGGGTAGGACAGGGTCTTCCACAGCGCTTGCACGCTGGTCTGTACCCGCCCCTTCGTCTGTTTGTGCGCCGAGTTCCTTTGCGGGTAGTTGTTGTGGCAGCGAACCTTCATCGCCGGTGTTCGTTTCGCTCTCCCTTGAATGGGTCACGGAGGCTTCTTGCTGCGCTTGCTGAGCTTCCCGATGTCGCACCTGGTCGACATGTCGTCGCTGTTCTCCTTCTTCCGTATCAACAGTAAGCAGCCGACCCCCGCTGGCCGCCGTCACCGTACCAGGCAGCCATCTCTGTCCACTGCGGTTATACTGTCGTGACCAAACTCGTGTTCCAGGAAGAATCAAGCGGGAAGGTGGTGCTGCAGCCTTGACTGTCTCTTTTGTGTCCTCTCGCACCGGGAAATGAGCACTTAGTCTGGTTCTTGGTTGGGCACCTAGCAACATCTCTGCGGGCGATTTGCCGTCCTTTACCGGCGTTACCCTGTACCGAAGCAAGAATTTAGCAAGTGGACATTTCAGTGACCCTACTTTGTTCTTCTTTAGTGCTTCCTTGACAGTGCGCACTGCCCGCTCTGCTGCCCCATTCGACTGCGGATAATAAGGGGCAGTTGCCACGTGACGGACATGATTATCCCGAAAGAAGGTCTTTGTCACCACACTGGTGAATTGGGGCCCATTATCGGACACCACTGTGTGAGGCAGGCCGAAACGAGCGAAAATACTCCAAAGAACTTCCACTGTGGTGTCAGCCGTCGCTGTTTTGAGTGGGACTGCCTCTATCCATTTCGTACCTGCGTCCACCAGCACAAGGATCATGTGACCTTGCACAAGACCAGCAAAGTCGACATGCAGCCGAGACCAGCGCTTGTCAGTTTCAGGCCAACTTGACGGAACCTGAGCTGCAGGTAGTGGCATACAACTTTTTACCAGACTCTCTATATCGTGGTCCAGAGCCGGATACCAAAACAACGCGCGTGCGAGGCTCTTCATTGCCGTGATGCCCGGATGACTTTCGTGCAATTCTTCCAACATGAAAGAACGCGCTCTCTCCGGCAGAATGACACGATGACCCCAATAAACTAATCCGTTGCTCACTGTCAGCTCATCCCTACGAGTGAAGAAAGGACGGAAACACTGTTGTCCCGCACTCAGTTCTCCTGGCCAACCCCGCAGAATCCATGTCATTACTTGACGAAGCACTCTATCTTCAGCGGTGTTCTCTGCTAGCTTTTGGGGACACAGAGCAAACTCGTTTAAAGCTTGCGCGTGCAGCACATATTCTACCGAAGAGCTTTCTGTTGCGCTTTCTTGATTAGTCAGAGGTAAGCGGCTCAAAGCATCGGCGTTGCCATTCAGCTCTCCTTTCCGATATTCGAGCTCATACTGATACGCTGACAAAAGTAATGCCCAGCGTTGGATCCTCGCTGCTGCCATTTGTGGAATGGGCTTGTCCTGATGAAAAAGCCCGGTCAATGGCTTGTGATCAGTGACCAGCGTAAACCGGTTGCCAAAAAGATAATCTCGAAACTTGGTCACACCGAAAACTAAGGCAAGCCCTTCCTTTTCCAACTGCGAGTAGTTTTTCTCTGCAGCAGTCAATGTTCTCGATCGAAAACCTATCGGATAATCTTTGCCGTTGATGCGATGAGACAGCACAGCACCCAAACCATACATGGAAGCGTCACATTCAAGCCGAAGTGGCTTACAAGGATCATAATGAATTAGAAAGTTTGCCTTTTTCATAGCCTTCTTGGCTTCTTGAAATGCGCTTTCTTGCGCCTGTCCCCATTTCCAGGCAACTCCCTTCGTCAGCAATGTATACAGTGGTGCTAGCATGGTTGAGAGGTCAGGCAAGAATTTGGAGTAATACGTGATTAAGCCCAGAAAAGATTTCAACTGGCTCACCGAAGTTGGCGACGGTGCACCTAGTATGGCGCCGAGATTGTCTTGCAAAGGATGCAGGCCTTTTTCGTCGATGCGGTGGCCCAGAGAAGTCACTTGTTTTTCTCGGAATCTGCATTTGGTTTTATTCAGCTTCAGGCCGCTGTCCTGCAGTCGTTGGAACACTTGTCGCAATACCGACATATCGTGCTTCTTTTCCGCAACAATAATGTCATCTAGGTAGACTTTCACTCCTGGCAGACCTCGGAGGACTGATTCCATGCGCCTTTGGAACAGAGCTGGGGCTGAAGCGATTCCAAAAGCGAGGCGATTGTAACAGTAGAGTCCCTTATGCGTGTTCAGCTCTGCGATCCTTTTAGCTTCGGCGTCTAGAGGAAGCTGGTTGTATGCGTTACGTAGGTCCAACGTACTAAAGACTTCACCTCCAGCAAGCGCTGCGAAGATATCGTCAACTTTCGGCAGAGGATACTGTTCCAAGTAAGTAGCCGGATTCACCGTTAACTTGAAGTCCCCGCAGAGTCTTATGTCACCGTTCTTTTTCGCCACGGGGACTACCGGCGTTGCCCATTCAGAGACGCTGATCTGGGAAAGCACTCCTTCTTCCACCAGGCGATCAATCTCTGCTGAGACTTGGGCAAGCATTGCATAAGGCACGGTCCGTGCTTTGCAAAAACGTCGTCTTCCTCAGTCTACTCAGACCTATGTGCACGCGCCGTGCAGATGCGCTCAGCAGCCACAGAACGCCGTGCAGATGCGCTCAGCAGCCACAGAACGATACAGCAGCCACAGAACGTGTTGCATGTCTTTTTGAGATGCGTGTTCAACGCTTTTCTTTTTAGGGGCGAAGCTCCTTAAGGCGGCACCCGTTCGTCCCTCGTAGTCGTAGTCGTAGTCCGTAACCAGTCTTACGCTTTGACCTCCAAGGTGGTGCCAGTGGGAGATTTTTCCTGTGCGTTGTTGAACAATAAAAAATTCGCAGCGGTAGCTAAAAGCCGACTTCTTCTGTCTCTCATTCCCATTAGCAGCCATTCTTTACCTCCAAGGTAGTGCCTGGTGAGATTTCTCCTGTGCGTGATTAAACAATAAAAATTTTGTTCAAAACGCCGTTGATTGATGAAATAAACCAACGAAAGACGCCAGATGTTTTGTAAAAGCAATACGGAAGAACGCCAGATGTTTCTAAAGCAAAAGGAAAAGACGCCAGCTGCTTAACGAAAGACGCCAGATGTTTTCTAAAGCAATGGTTTTCTAAACAATGAAAATTCACAGCGTACATGTAAAATTAAAGTGAGCTGCAAGTCGTCATAACTCATCGAACCTTTAGTATAAACGCGCCCTATCTCACGTCGGTGATGATGTACTGGGCAGAATTCACGGAAGATTCACGGTTTACCGATGAACCTCCGTAGCTTCGCCCACTCATCATCATTCACTCCGTGGATATGCTGTTTTTTTCAGCGAAAGCTGTCATGAGATCGGAACAACTGCTGATTTCGGTGGTGTAGTTGTCCGCCGCCGCCACAGCCGCCGGTGTCCGTAACCGCTATCGAGCGAAATGGGAAAAAAAATATCCAGGATCGATTGGGATTTGAACCTGAGCCCCCTGCGTGGTAGTCGAGTATTCTACCGCAAAGCCACGCCGGTGCTTTAAACTCTTTCGCAAAAAGACCCTATTCCGGAGTGATGTCCGGCAATGAATCACGTTAACAGATGGTATATAGCGTGCTAAAAGAGCAAAGTAACAACCTGGCGTCACACAGTGCGAATTGCATAGCGAATGGGTCATTTAAAGCTTCCAACCCATCACAAAGGCCTAAGCCATAAGTCTTCATCGTCATCAGCCGCAGCATCGACAAAGTGCGCATAATGCCTTACGGATGTGCAGCGGGTCTTCGTGCGCAGATCGAGCAGCTGCGTCGGCATGCTCGTTGCCCAATATGGCGCAGTGACTTGGGAGCCACTTAAGCGTGATGTCATGTCTTTGCACGAGGAGGTGATGGACGTGCAAGATTCAATCCCATTCTCAAGAACAGATGCCGCAATCAAAATACGCGAAATTGCTAATGAAGGCATAAAATTCTTGTGGAACACACCAGTTTAACGGCGCACACGACTACACCGACTGGACCCGTCTCGTCGACTTCGGCCTCCGCCCGGACTCTCTCGACTCGAGTCAACGGCGCTTTGCTGACTGTGGCTTGGTGTAGCTTTTACCAAATCTCTTGCCTTCCGAATCGGCATGCATACAGTGCCGCTTGCAACAACTGCGGCAGTAAGGAACCGATAGACCAACGATATTCGTCGCTGTCCTCGCTACAGCGCGCACAGACTGCCGCTAGCTGCTGTGTTGGCCCGCCTTGACGACAGACCCCTGTGGGAACAGTCAGTGTTAGAACGCCGACCTGAACTGTCGTCGCAACGGAATTCAATTAAGGCCACACTGAACTTATTGCGTGGCAGTGGCTTATTGAATAGACTATGGTACTTCCGCTCTGCACATTTTTTTAGGGGCGTAGCTCCTCTTAGTCTAACCTTGTCACGTCTCCGTTGTCCGGCGTATCTCCCGGCAGCCGGCAGTAAACGGCAGTATCTGTCCGGTGGTGGTGGTGGTGGTGTGCGGCGTGACCACCCTTACTGCGCATGCGCATACCCTCTCCACACACCTCCTCTCCAATCCCCCTCACCATTCCCCATGTCCTCTACCCCTCTCCACTCACCCTCTCCCCTTCCCCTCTCCCATAACCAGTCTTAAAAACGGAGGGGGCGTGCACACATGAAGGCTCCCTAAAGACAATGCGCTGCGACAGTACGTGATATGTATCGCCCTCTCCTCTCCTACGCTTCCCCCTCTTTCTCCTCTCCTACGGTCCCCCCCCCCTATCTTGCCTCGCGGCGCAGCGGCGCCGACGCAGGCAGCGTCTTGATTGAAAAAATCACAGCATATCCACGGAGTGAATGATGATGAGTGGGCGAAGCTGCGGAGGTTCATCGGTAAACCGTGAATCTTCCGTGAATTCTGCCCAGTACATCATCACCGACGTGAGATCGGGCGCATTTATACTAAAGGTTCGATGAGAGTTATGACGACTTGCAGCTCACTTTAATTTTACATGTACGCTGTGAATTCTCATTGTTTAGAAAACCATTGCTTTAGAAAACATCTGGCGTCTTTCGTTAAGCAGCTGGCGTCTTTTCGTTTTGCTTTAGAAACATCTGGCGATCTTTCGTTTTGCTTTTAGAAAACATCTGGCGTCTTTCGTTGGTTTATTTCATCAATCAACGGCGTTTTGAACAAAATTTTTATTGTTTAATCACGCACAGGAGAAATCTCACCAGGCACTACCTTGGAGGTAAACAATGGCTGCTAATGGGAATGAGAGACAGAAGAAGTCGGCTTTTAGCTAACACTTACACTTCTACTAACGTTTCCTACTGGAACATGCCAATGGCTGCTAATGGGGAATGAGAGACAGAAGAATTCGGCTTTTAGTTAACGCGCACGCTGCGAATTTTTTTATTGTTTAACAACGCACAGGAAAAATCTCCCACCGGCACCACCTTGGAGGTCAAGATCTGGTACTAGCGTTACGACTGGTTACGCACTACGACTACGAGGGACGAACGGGTGCCGCTTTAAGGAGCTTCGCCCCTAAAAACCGACCGCTCGCGCTGCACAACCGTTCACTGACCACCCCGTATATATAGGCACTGGATTTTGACCTCCAAGGTAGTGCGTGTGTGCGATTTCTCCTGTGCGTGATTAAACAATGAAAATTCACAGCGTACATGTAAAATTAAAGTGAGCTGCAAGTCGTCATAACTCTCATCGAACCTTTAGTATAAACGCGCCCGATCTCACGTCGGTGATGATGTACTGGGCAGAATTCACGGAAGATTCACGGTTTACCGATGAACCTCCGCAGCTTCGCCCACTCATCATCATTCACTCTGTGGATATGCTGTGGTTTTTTTTCGTGTGCCTGCTCTTCACTCCGCTTTCCTTTCCATCTTCATTTCCCTTTCCCCTTCCCCTTAGTGTAGGGTAGCAAACCGAATGCTACAATAATTGGTTGACCTCCCTGCCTTTCTCTCACTTTATTATCGGTCTCTGTGTGTAGCGGGTACCTCGCTTCTGAGCAGAATTATGAAATGTGGCATGGTGGGTGCTTCCCTACTTCGCAAAAATTATGATGACTTATGGCGTCGTTGGTAACGTGGAAGTGTGCTTGTAGTAGTTGCCCCAAGAGAGTTTGCAACGGGCTCTAGAAAAGCCGATCTTCCAGCTTTCGCTGAGACTGTGCAGCGTGTTGCACGCAGTCCTGGCGTTTTCTTTTTTTTTATCTCCAGCCAATGACTACAGGGAACGAAGCCTGGACGGCATATAAAGTGTTTTGTTGTACCGGAAGAACAGACATTGATGTAAGGCGTGGGAACACTGTACACTCTCGCCCAGTGTAGCTAAGGGTTCGCAATGCTTCTTCTTTCTTAAAAATCACTTTTATTTGCAGGAAAACGCAGCTGCCCCGGAGAGATTCTGGCGAGTGTCGAAATATTCATTGCTGTGACGTCGTTCCTCCAAAGATTCCGCGTTCTGCCCGCCGGCAAGATGCCTTTCGACATCAACAGCCCTTGCATAATGTCACGTCACGTGCAACACCTCAAGCTGCGATTCCTAGAACGGCGCCAGAACCTGTGAGCTATCAAGATAGCGACGTCCGATCGCGAGAATTGTTTGGGCGAGGCTTTTACAAGGGAGACGTATCGAAACAGCGCTCCAGTGTTACGAACAAAAGAAAAAAAGCCGTAGCGAAGGCGCGTAAGTTTAAAGGGATGAGTGAACTCAAGCTGTGTTTTTGTCGTCCTATTTTTACGCTGTCTTCCGCGCATTTATCTGCGTCTTTGAACCGCAAATAAATAAATTGTTGTGCTCAAAAATATTTTTAATGCGTTCATTTTTAGGCTGTCATCACCATAATTGTTCATGTTTTTTGTCCTCCTTATCTCTACACATCGGGACTTTGCAAAGCAAACAAAAATGTCACAGAGCGCAAGGCTGCTTTTAATGCGATACCAGTCATAGAGACGCTCCATGGGAAAATTTTTCGTCGGCGTCGACGGCGCCGTGGTGGTCCACACATGGTCCAACTACGATAAGTTGCTATTGCGTCCAGTGGGAGCGTTGCGCTGTGGAATCGAGTAAGACAAAGTATAAGAGAGAGAGAGCCGTTATAACGCGACAGCGTTAAGAGCTCGTTTCGCCTAAATCCCAGTGTCGGCATCGGCGTCGTTACTTGCGAGCGAAAATTCGAGATAGATGCAAATACAGAAATAATCAGAATGCATCGCCTCAAGTGTGAATCGAACCCACGACTGTTGCTTGTCAAGCAGGTGTTTTCCCACAGAACCACGCCCGTGCTGTCCATGCGTGCGCATTTTCGACATACTGCCGTCACGGAAATGACGTTGAAAAAAATGTACGCGTTTGGATGGCAAAGAAAAACTTGAAGAAAAAAAGTGCCATCAAAGTCGAACCCACGACCTCTTGCTCCGCGACAACAGATGCCGGGCGCGCTTTCCACTGCGCCACTGTCACGCACTCTGGAGTCTTTACAAAAGCGCCTTTTATTTCTCACACTTTCCTCTCATAGTGCTTTGCCGGCGGGGTGGTGTCGCCGTCTGGTAGTTCTAAAGTGAAGCAATGCATTAGGACCCTGGCTTCCGCGATTAGCTCCTGCAGTGCGTTGTTGCTACGCGTCCGTCCCATTCAGCGCGTTTCCAATAGAAGTCAATTCGGTCAACGCTTTAACACACCGCGAGGTGGCGACCTTAGCCCAAGCCTCGGCCTCGCTCACAGCTTCCATCCATACTACAAATAGCTCTGCGAGGCACGCCTGCCTCGCCTGGCTGGAACACCGCGTCCCCGCTAACGCTCGCCCCTAGAGAAGTCGCGGCCGGGCTATACTCGCGGACAACTTTTCTTGGCAATGAAGGGAAAGCTACGGGGGCGAAGCGTCTGCACTTATACTGCTACGCTAAGTAGTCTGGTTTGGCGCGCGTCTCGTAACGCCGTGGAAAGTGATGGCTAGCGTTGCATTTCGACGCAAACGCTGCTTAGCGTCTAAGGTACGGGTAAAAGGCGCGACTTTTTCACGCACGCAAAAACGCAAAGTGACAACGTATAAACTAAAAGAAATACAAATATTTCGCTTGTGTGCGCTGCGTTCCGGCTCAAAAAGCTACAAGGAGTATTTTATATATCTCACGCAGAAAATACGGACGCAGTTGTGGGGCTACATTCATTAGCGGTAGGATACGTGCATTGTGGCTCTGTAGCCTTCGCTTCATTGCCAAGAAAAGTTGTCCGCAAGTATAGAGGGTAGACACGACGCGCGTTGAGTTTTCATCTAATCCCGCCGTGGTGTTCAATTTTAATGTGTGGCGGGATGGCGACCCTAGCTTAAAGGGCCCCTAAACAACCCAGAGGTTGAAATTATATAGTTGAAATGTAGTTGTGGCGTTGCAGTTGTGCACGAGACTACAGCGAACGCTGGCGGAGTTGCACGCACTTTCTCGTTTCGCTCTTTCCTTCGCTAGGCTGCGTTCGTCGGCTTGTCTATCCACCTCTCCGGGTGCCCTTCCTCAGCGTCCGGGGTGGAAACGCAAGAAGCGCGCGCATCTGCCAGCAGAAAACAGTCTCTTGTTCGCCCACTGACAGCGTCCCTTGCTGGCGACGTCACCTAATCATACAGGTGACGTCATGACAGCTGTTGTCGATAGAGGAAAGGTACGGAGAGGAGCAAGCGAGCGTCTGCTGGTGGTTTACGGGCCCTTTAAGTTCTGCGTCTAATCAGCGACGCTCTCTGGCTGTCACACCGCTTGATGCTCTCACCGACAGCAACCACAAATGTTTGTTTAGTCATTGATCATAAACGTAAGTCGTCGGGATGGAGATATACCTGCAAGCGTCAACGTGGGTGCATCGACGTTAAACGGTGCTACAGCCTATAGCTGTCAAACACCAATATTATTTGTGCAAGCTCTCTTATATCAATGTACATTAAACCTTGAACTACTTCTGTAATTATACGTATTACTTTTGTGTTATACCGATTTCTATGACGGAGGGATGAACCATGTTTTTTTTTTTTTTCGGATTTATCCGAAAGCACAGAACCCTAATATATAGTATACAAGGCTTAGCTAGCGTGCCTGGATAGCTGAATGGTTAGGACACTCACCTTCAGATCGAGGTTACGCCAGTTCGAATCGCGCCTGGAGAGGAATTTTTTTCGGCAAGAATTTTTCTCTTTTTCTCTATATCTTTCTTTCTATCTCTCTTTGTTTCTTTCATTCTTTCGTTATTTATCTCCCTCTGTACTCGTTACAGGCCACAAGTTGTAGCGGTGACTAGTGGGATCTGCCCAAATTCTGGGGCACATACTCGTTCATGACGATGATAGTTTTCTGATAGGCCGTACGTTACGGCTAGCTTATGGTGATGATTAGTTGGTTTTTGTGGCGCAAGGGCCATGGGTGGCCAAGGAGCGCCATGTCTTTTTATGTGGTGTTAGCGATGACCAATGATTACGATGACAGGGTGTATTACGGTTGTATAGAGGCCCCAAATCACGTTCCGTGTGGCAGCGTAAAAGATGTGTATAGAGCACAAAATTGTGGCAGTGACAAATGATGTGATCTATGTTTGTGGGATGATTGACGAGTGAGCATGGCGCATCTACAAGTGAGAGGTGGGAAAACAGCACGAATGCCTCCTCAAGGCCTTTGAGCCCAAAGGCCGGGAAGCAGGTACTTCATCTAATAGAATTACCGCAGCAGCAGCAGCCTCAGTGATGAGGCCGCGCTACGGAGCGCCTGGAAAAATAACGCTGAAGTTATTTCTTTTAGAAATTCAAAGAAAGGACTGATATTTAGGGAGAGGTTCTCTGCCAATGAAACTGACGGGACGGAGTGGGAACTGCAGGTATGTTGATGAAAAATGCCTTTTCCTAAGAGAGTCTTGTTCCGTGCATTTCAGTAGGAGCATAAACAGCTTCGCTGCTCAATCTGGAGGAGACCACACAAAGCACTAAAAAAATAAAAGCAGGAAATACGAAAATTACAAAACAGACTGGAAAAATCGAAATAAATGTAAATACTTACCAGAAAATGATATTGTACTCTCGTGATATGCAGCCGTTCATTAATGCTGCGCGCAGAAAGAAGGCTAACAGGCTAGCGCGGAGGCGAGGTTCTTGACGCACAATCCTATTAGGCAATGCAGGCAAGCTTTGCGGATACTCCTTCTCATTTTTTCGAACTTCATCGTAATTGCTTCAGTGCCCTCGACCTCTTTTACGCAGCGTACATTTTGATCTTGTTCGAGATCTTCATAAGCCTTTCGATAAATTCCGAGCTTATCTGACCGTGCAAAAGAGATCGATTGTTATGTCGTAATAAGCTTTAATAAGAGGCACACCATCTCCGTAAAGTGTCTGCGCGGAATATCATCCCGAAAGTACATTTTGTTTTGCCGCACTTTTCAATATATCATACTAATTGCGCCCGAAACATCTGTGCATAACTACGATATCGGATTCAGCGCACTGAAAACATTGAATGAATTGGGATACTACAATTTACAGGCGTCAGCTTAAAGTACAATTCAGAACCACCCTAAATAATACGGTCAAGGCCGATGCATACCAGTCAAAAGCAAGTCACTGTGTACTAAATTACGATGTGAGTATCTTCATATCTATATTGATCTTGGCACTTTGATTAAAGACTCATTCACGCAAGTGTGTTCGCTTTTGCAAAGAAGCTTGTTTATATGGATTGAAATCACCCCAAGAACCCGCAATGTGAATATATTCATCAAATTAGCATGCTCTGAAACAATGGAACACTAGTAGCCCAGGAGTGCGCCCTGTCCGCGCAAAATTCTAAGCGCAGCTTGAAGAAATTCGCTAATCCCTAATCCGCGGATAATAAGCCACGCTTGTGACTACCTTCCATAAACTCGGGCTGCCCCAATGTAAAATAGAGATGAAAACTACAGAAAACCGATGGTAATGTACTTTTTTGTTCAGTAGGCTGGCTCGATTTCCGAATGGAGAGCTGCGAAAAAGAACGAGGCTTTTGTTTGGCTATGAGTGCGTGAGCTCCGCCCATGATATCCTTTAAGCAATTTGGCCACTATTTTGTTTGTTTTGTTTTGTTGTTTTTTTTATATAATACGGGACAACACAGCGCGGGCTCAGTGATCAGGCGGGCGCTGCCCCATCTCGGAGGCCAGGCTCATTTTTCGCGCTGTCACAGTGTTCAGAAGGAAGCGGATGTGCGGTTCATTTCGCTCTGGTTGTTCGTCTTCCCATTAGGACAGGAGAAGGGTGTGCGCCCGTTTCTCTACCTATTTAAAACCGGAAGCCGGAAAAGGTGAGTGCTGCAGATTCTCTTTCGGTCACTGGCTTGCGTGAAGTGTATTTACGCACATTTGAAGCTGTGCGACATTAAAGCCTCTAGACCCGGGGGTTAGTTCAACAAGTCACAAGACGAAGAGTGCCGCCAGTTCGCGCGCACCTTTACATCACAAGAGCAGCAGCACCAGAAAGAAAACCGCGCCGACTCACTTGCAACCTTCCTGCTATTCCTCAATAAGATCTCTTCTGTGGCTAGTTGCTCCTTGCAAGGCTCCTGGGCTTTCCTCCAAACTCGTCCCAAAGTACGAGGGTCTTTACTACAAGGGTCTAGGAGCTAACGTCCCCGGTGAATTTCTCCATATGACGAGTAGCGCCGGCGTGTACGGAACCTCGTCAACGTGGCACGTCTTTGGTCATGCCGGATACCTCTGCTTCTACGTAGACCCTTAGTTCGCCAGGACAGCTTCATTTCGGCGAGGGCGGGTGCAAAGATAAAGACGCAACTCCGCGCAGTAGTATCGCTAACGCTACGGGATCGCGCTGCTTCTCGCTGGTGTCTTTCTGGACCTTGCTTTAGCGCTGGCTCACTGATTTTACTCGCAGCGTCACCGAAAGGAACGCGCCGCCAACGAACTCTTTTTCGTCACCTAATAGTTTTCTTCATTGCCATTCAACGCCACACGTTTTACAGACTGTGCGTCCGTGTTTTGTCACACAGAAAACAAATGGTATACTAAAGGCAATGTCATCAAACATTTCTGTATTTCGTTTTCTTCTCTTTTTTTTTGTACAGACGAAGCATTCTCATCCTATATGGACAAAATATCGTAGATACACAGACATGCCTCGCAATGCTCAAAATAATTATTTAGTGAGAGGTTCCACGGGTGAATCTGAAAGCAATGTTCTTGGGTTATCGCTACAGGCATCAAGTGAATAATCCTTAAAACACTTTGGTGGAGAGCGTGATTCGATAGCTTGCTTCATCTGTTCAGTGTGTGTAATGTTATAATTATTTTTCCATGCTCCTGCACACATTATCAAAACATGATTCTGTGCAGGTGATAAGTGCGTCACAGCCAATACTGCGGCTTATTTTGTTTAAACATTCCGCCAATCCCAAGAAGGGATTATTGCAGGGAGGGCAAGAATATAATATCCAATAATACAAATCGTAAAATGAAATTATAGAGGCAGACTATTTTTTGTGAAATAGTGGGATAGTTATACAATGTAGTTCATGGAAAACATGCAACACTAAACAGTCAAGAGCACGCCATTGGAAACCAAGATACACAAAACGCAAGGGGCGCAATACTGTTGAATACGTTACATAGTCTTTTTGAATGTTAGTGCATGTGCTTGTCGCTCGCCATGTTATGCAAACTTCCGTTATCTTCATCGAAATATTTCGAAAACCACCGTACATACGGCACTTGGTGCTTGACGACTTTTGCGGCGGGGTACCTTGAGGGAGTAAACTTCTATTGCATAAGACAAGTCCCTTATTGTGCGGTTTTTTTATTTGCTATTTCTCCAATGCATTTCTCTCTGTAGTGTGTAATTCACACTAGACATTTTCTTACTGTTTGCCTTCAATACAAAACATTCAGTGGGTTGCATTGCTGGGTCTAGGAACCGAGTATACAGTTTGAAAATACATGCTGCAGACCTTATAAGAAATGAAAAATTCTTCATCACGGGGTGTCGCTGTAGCGCAGCGACGAATTTTGTTGGCGAATTTTTCTTCCCTTCATGCTTCCGTCTTCCTCCGAACATCTGCTTTTTTAGATTTATAATTAAAAAATTCAAGACTGGCATCTCAATTGTGCTGGTATAAATGATCAGAGAAACTCAGTCAGCCTAATGGTTTCACTCACAGAGCGATAATATCGCAGAACGTGCATCTTTGACAACCTCCATGTTCGTGTAAACGATTTCGATTTGAGCAAGAACACTCAAGAACAGTCGTAGTGGGGAACGCAGCCTTGCTGCTAACATAAGCAAAGTACCAATTCAAGCACGTGCGTAGCCAAGGCGAGGGGGGGGGGGGGGAGTTGGGGGTTTAAACCCCCCTCCCGAAAATTTTCATTTTTGTTTCGGTATATACGTATGCGCACATACCAATGCACACACGAACATACATAAAGTATGGTTGAACACCCCCCCCCCCCCAGAAAACATTTCTGGCTACGCCCCTGAATTCAAGATAAAGCGGAACTGCATGAAAACCAGATCGTACGAGAAATGTTCAACTAAATGCTGACAGTCGAATGCCATAGGCTGCTTCCGCTGAAGTGGTTGAAAGAAATATGTCATCTATCGTCGCTTGCCACGTGAATGCGCAACAAGCTCACAGCCAAGAGCTGCGAATGATATGGCGCAACCAATCATGTACACGCCAAAAAACAGGTAGATATTGCTCGACGCATCGTCTTCTTCATTATTTTTCTTCGGATGATGATGCGTTGTTCTTCGATGAGGCTTCACAAGCCCGCATTCGGAGAGAACAGAAATCAGCCACTTGTGGCGAAACCTGCGCCGAGAGAAGCATGTATTATGGCAGTTTCGTGAAACGAAGGCGGCTTCTTTGTGTGCTATTTACTGAGAACCACGGGAGCGTTTGGTTCTTCGAGAGTTTCTGAAAATCATAAATGAACACAATAAGTCTCTTGGAGAAATCGCACTCTGACCAACTGAAGTCGTTATTACAGCGCAGCTGTTATGCTTTTCGTTTGTCCGTTTCGTGCGAACAGAAACTGCCCCCATCGTGAAAGAGCCTCTGCTTTACATGGCGTCTCGCGTCACCTAGCACCTCGTACGTCCGCGCCTAGCACCTGCAACGTGATAAGTTAAGCATGATCAAGCTCAACGAAGGTGAAGATAGTTAAGTCTAGTTTAGTCAAGTCTAATTAAGCTAAGTTGAGCATGGCCAAGTTAAGCTTAGTTTAGCCTAGTTGAGCCAAGTTAAGCGTGGCCAAGCCTAATGAAGCCAAGACTAGTCAAGAGAATCTTAATTAAGTCTAATTGAGCCTAATTACTAACGTAATTCGATTTAACCTAATCCTGATGAAGCTAATCCAGATTGAGTCCAGTTTGCTTAGCCAGGTCGTGGGTTAAGTCCGGCCGGATTAAGATAACCCGGATTAAGCTAATCCGATTCAATCCTAAAATCGAAAGTGCGGATTCCGACCCTCCGTGATCAAGCCAGTCGTACGTGTCGGATATACTAATTCGGATGAGGTTATTCCGGATTGAGACAAATACAAATCGAGTCGTAGTTGATTCAGCTCTGCTCGGCGAGCCCGTGCTGGATTAAGCCACGCTTGAGCTAGTCCTGCCCGATTATGCGAATCCCATCCGTGCCCCGAGTTGAGTCGGTACTAGGTTGGCCACCAGCTCCGCCGTTCGTTCAGCCTTACACCGCTAGTGCAAGTTGCCTAACGTATCAATTAGATCTCAAGGGAGTCGTTACGTATGGGGTCTCGCGAGAGCCGCTCACGGAGCTAACGTGCGCAGATCAGTTCTTCGTGCAAGCGAACACAGGGACGCGCATTTATTAGCAGTATTTTCACAACGGCGAGCCCGCCAGCCTAAAGTCTTTGGGAGCTCACGCGTGCACCAGCAATAGCGCTGAAAGGTTCGATGACTGATGTATAAAAGACGCGTTCCACCTATTATTGGATTACTCGACGGCCGACGACTGTTCTCGCTGCGATCAGTGTACCGCGTGAATCGCTTGTACTTCGACTTTTCATTTACTGGGCACAAGTTCGCCCAATAAATAGCTCTGAATTTCCCAGTTTTCCTGCAACCTTTTTCACCGTCACAACCACGTAACAAGGCCCACTCATTTCAAAGCGCTCAGGCGTACTTAATCATCATCAGCTGCAAAACATCAACAAAGTGAGCAGCTGCGTATCCTTCATTTCACGAATCAGCAAAGGGCCCACTTCGCGCTCTTAAGGCAACAGCGAACCTATGCAGCTGCTCACCTTGTTGATGCTTTTGATGATCATGATGATGATTATTAAATGTGCCTGAGTGCTTTGTAATGGGTGGCCCTTTAAACCCCTCACTCATTGTGCAATTATCATGTCTTGACGCCGGACGAGGTTCAACGATTCTGCCACGAAACATTACATGCATTAAAAGGACACTAAAGGCAAATAACAATTTATGTCAGAGTGAAAGCTCAATGTATGACAACGTCTAAAACGGCAATATTATCAACAGCAGTGCCCTACTTACCGAGAAATAGGCTAAATGTATCACACGATGAGCACCACGAGTGGGACATTTTGGAACTGATCGCAATGACGTGAGAGCGTCCGACTACAATTAATCACTAGTATCATACTAGCTGCAATAAAAAAAGAGCCTTCCATGCATCAAGAGACGTAATAAAATGCTGCTCATTCGTTTCTGTTTGAATCATAAAAAAAAAGAACCTCTTTGGCGTTGCCATGGGGGATGGCGCACGTGGTTCAAAAGTTCCCTTTTCGCCGAATTGCGCTTCACCCGGAGCCCGGATTCACTCACGCGGTCGCGTCTCAGTGGTAGCTTCGGTATCGCGTACTGCCGCGTCTGTTTTCCACGCTCGTGAAAGTCGCTCTGACAGAAAGTTCGACAAAATGCCACATATATGTGTTATTGCCGGATGCCCGAATGGTGCACGCCGCCAGTGCACCCAGCCACGCAGTAAAGGCGAGCAAAGTTGGGCACGGCAACAGTGACATCAGAAAGGCCGCTTTCAGGCGGGTGATTTGAAGCGCGCTAACGCGATGCGGACCACTAAAACTTGATTTTGATTCAAAATAAGGACTTCCTTGGCACAGAAGTAGCTCTACAAGGTTTCTGAACCGCTATTTCAACAATCAACATCGACTTAATATTTGCCTTTAGTGTCCCATTAAGGAGATTTCTCGCATTACGTGAACTTCGTATATGGTTCTTTTTTCGGACGCACTTCCAAGCAATGGCGTTGCTCTGTGGTAGAACACCTGCTTGTCGTACGGAAGGCCTAGATTCGATTCCTATTCACACGGAAGTTTTCCACTATTTATTTATTTGCATGTATCTCGAATTTTCGCTCATCGGCAACGCTGATTTTACGCTCACCAGCAACGACGCCGTCGCCGACACCGGAATTCCTGCGAAACGAGCTCCTTAATGCCTTCGCGTTCAAACCGACACTTTATCAAGTGGCGCTACACTTCGAGTGAAATTCGGATTCACAAACACAATATTGTCACTCGGAAATAATCGCGCAATATCATGTAGGACCCATGCGGGATCGGACATTTTCTTCAAGCGTGTAAACTCGTGTACTACATGTCTTGTAAATAATTACGACGAAATCTCTAGGGTTACTTCATTCTCCAGGTAAATACAGTTTAAGCGCTGAATAAAACTTAGAGCGCAAAAAGGAAGATACAGGGCAAACACCACATGCGCTCACGCACAACTGAAAGGATATTGCACGTTGAATATATATATATATATATAGGAAAGCAGATGACTTGCCGGCGGCAAGTCATCTTTTCGTCCACTTTACTTTCTTCACATTTATATTCTAAATACTACAGATAACACCCCCTGTACTTTCCTTGGCGTTATTGTCTGTTAGTTCTCATTAATATTGTGTCTATATATATATATATATAT
This sequence comes from Rhipicephalus sanguineus, assembly GCF_013339695.2. Lineage (NCBI taxonomy): Eukaryota > Metazoa > Arthropoda > Arachnida > Ixodida > Ixodidae > Rhipicephalus > Rhipicephalus sanguineus. The sequence goes on from NC_051186.1 coordinate 14,576,313, forward strand.
ATATATATATATATATATATATATATATAGATGTATGTAGTGTGTGTGTGCGTGTGTGCGTGTGTGTGTGTGTGTGTGTGTGTGTGTGGTGGTGTGTGTGTGTGTGTGTGTGTGTGTGTGTGTGTGTGTGTGTGTGTGTGTGTGTGTGTGTGTGTGTGTGTGTGTGTGTGTGTGTGTGTGTGTGTGTGTGTGTGTGTGTGTGTGTGTGTGTGTGTTTTCCATATTCAACACCATGCGTCAAATTGAACCACAGGCCCACCGCCATACATTTCCGCGTGGTACGAGGCCTATTTTTTTTTCCAAGGTCCGGTTGGCCGCCTAATAAAAACCACAGTGAAAGTCCGATGAAGCAACATGCACATATGTAGCGGTAATTTCTCTATATGCCCGCCCTCTGCATGAGGTCGCAGCCGCCAGTTCTGCGAGCGCAGTATGCAAGTAATCATGCCTCGGATAACAGAGCCTGCCTCCACGCTTGAAATTCGTGCTGTACGTAATTAGACTTCTGTACGCTGAGGGGTGCAGTGCGGCTGATATTCATCGCCAGAAAAGTAATGTGCACGGCGCAGCATTCACGAGGGACAGCAAGACGCTGCAGTGGTGTAGAGAATTTGAAGCAGGACACACAGACGTTCATGATGCAGGTACACAGAAAAGGAAGCTAGGGTCAACCGATGCTCCAGTTCAGTGAGTGGCTCGGGCGATTCGAGGAAAACGTTCGGGTCGCAGTTCCTGTGCTAAGTGATTCTTTTCCCGAAATTTCGCGGTCAGCTCTCTACACCATTGGTTCTCCATGGGGGTCCGCGAAGCCATATTTTGGGGAGTCCGCAAAATTTGTCCTCGAAAAACAAAAACAACGCGTTTTTTTTTTTTTTTTGAGGCACACTATGTCCCGTGACAGCGACCCCTTCTGAGTTTTAGTATGCTTCACCGCATAACATACTTGCATTGCTGCGCATCTGACTCGTGTTTCCCATTCTCCATGAGATGACTGTAAATCTTTTGTTCCACTTTTCTACGACATATGCACGCCAGCATACCTTTTCTAGGATTGCATATTGGAAGCGAAAACATAGCTAGAAACAGGTTGAATGTGGCTGCAGACCGCACAACTTATTGACAAGCAGTGCACATCGAACTGGTGGGGCACTTTAGTTTGACAATTATTTCCCACTGAGAAATAAAGGGATTAATTCACGCTGCATGTTGTGTCAATTTATGACACCCCCCCCCCCCTCCCCCACCTTAGCACTCATCACTTCCACCGGTCCACAAGGGGTCCCGGAAACATTCATGGCTGAGAACCGCTGCTTTATACCACCATGATTGAGAGACTTCAGTGCCGCAAACTCTGTGCGAGGTGGGTTCCTGAAACATTGACTGGTCGAATGGGCGCCCCCCTGACGTTGTGTGTTTCTTTGCTTTGTGTATGTGCTCATTCGCGGCTAAAATATGTCGCTAAGCAAATACCAACTAGGCCAACAAACAGTCTTGCTAAAACGAAGTGAAGGAGAAGATTTTTGGAGCAGAATAATAACAGGGGACGATACATGGGCCATTTTCTACATCACGAAACGAAACAGCAATCCAAACAGTGGGAGCATTATGATTCCCCGGGATTAAAGAAGTTCAAACGAACTTTCTCCAGCAAGAAGTGTGTGGCTACGGTGTTCAGAGACAGAAATGGTGGATCCACCTACGCGGAAGATCGCTTATCCTTCTATCAATAAAAGCTTTCCTTTCTCTCTCTCTCTCTCTGTCATGGTAGAATTCATGGAAGCTCGAGAGACCATCCCTGCAGCTTCGTGCAGCGTGGCTCTTGAGCAAGGGCAATTCAGAACAAGAGAAGAGCATTGTTATCATCAGGCGCTGTCCTTCTTCGTCATAATGCGCGGCCGCCCAGTGCAGCTGCAACAGAGGAGCCCCTACAGTGTTCTCGGTGGGAATTGTGCCCACCATGCCGCCCTGAATTTGCTCCCTCGACCGCCATCTCTTTGCTCGCATGAAATGCTGGCTAGGGAGGCATGAGCTTGAATCATACAGCGAGCTGCAGACCAGCGTACACAATTTATTGAAGGGAGGTTACAGGAAAGTTGGTGCCACGCTACGACAAGAATACTCTGCTTTGTTTGCGCATAATACATCGCGGGCTGGGATCGCGGACGCTTCGTAGAGTCAGCATAAATATGTGCGTGCCTCGCCTATCTACCGGAACACCTGTTATATTCCGAAACTGCAACGTTGTTATCATTAGAGGCCGGATTTTTAGGCACTAAAAAGTGCGCTTTAGGCTGCCAAAAATAGGCAGGCGAAATCCCGTTTTAGGCCTCCAAAATCGCAAATATAGGCACAATAAATTCTTACATAATTTCAAATAATTTCAAACAAAGATGTGCCCGACCTGTATCTAGGACAGGAAAGCCGGAGATGTTGTTTATGACGGCACAAAGGCGCCAATGGTTCAACATAGCCATGCAGTTGTTTTTTCCCGCACAGTTCGCAGAACACGGTCTCTCCTTTTATTGTCTCGCATGGTGAGTCAAATGCCCACCGCCGAATCTCTTCTTTTGGCGTGGCTGAGAAGGGCAGCATAGGAGCAGATACCCAGACCGCTAAAAGACCAGAAGGGAGGGATGCCTCGTATTGGCCGGGCCTAATCGCGTAGGGGGAATTTTCTCCCCTGTTGGTGAACACCCCAAAAGGCGCCTCACCATGTTTCAGCATTTCGAGCTGACAAGTGTAATTCATGCGCTGTGCGCTCAGCATCACCTCTGCCAAGGTTTGCAACGCTACGCGCCGCGGAAAGACGTGAAATTTCAAACTGAACGCCATTGCCCTTCTAGTAGGCGCGCGTCCCAAGATGGAAGGGCTGTCGTACGACAATGAGTGGTCCTGCGTAGTTATCTGTGCTCTTACCTCGCTCGCCTACCTAGACATTGATGCTCTGAGTCTTTGACGTCGCTAACGATAGCACATGATGCTGCGAGAAGTATTCATGACGACATTTACAATTTGTTTATTCTGTTGCTTGAATGAATGACCGAAAGCTGAGAGAAGTAATAAAACACAAGAAACAGAACTTGCGCGCGTTTTAACAGCGAAGCTGTTAAGGCTAGCCGTAATGTGTGCGGCCTACCAGAAAACTATCATCATCATAAACGGGTGTGTGCCACAGAAATTGGGTAAATCCCGCTACTTACCACTGGTCAACTATACATGAAGAGGGCAACATTTAGCCCAACAAATGGCTGAGAAGCGACGGCGGCGAGCCGAAGACCCCGAGTACGTACAGCGAGAGAATACTAGGGAACGGGAAAGGCAACGGCGGCTGCCAGAAGACCCCGAAGCGATGGAAGGCCTACGTCAACGACGACGTGCCCGTAGATCTATGAGAGGTTCGAACGCTTGCTTTCAGCGCGAGGTTCCGTCTCGGGAGTTTGGACATCCGTGTCGTGTCTGTGACTGTCCGGCTGAACTCGAACCTCTCTGCGCTGAGAATCAACGTGGAAACAACCAACATCACCTAGCTAAGGCCTAGAAACAACCTAGAAGCAACCAGATGAGTCTTCAGAATCGTCCAGTTTCGCTGTTTCGAGCTTTGCGCAGCTTAGTGCAAGCTTCACCAGTTTTTTTTTTCTTTTTTTCTTTTTTACTTCTAATCGCAGGAGATGCCAGACTAATCTGCCTCAATTTCGCATGTGTTCGTGTTCTCGCCATTCCCGCGTCGTGCCGATGCCAGCCACGACAACGCTTGGCGCCTTTTTGGTACATTGTCCCTTGCAGCAGTTCTAGCTGTGCGACGCGGTGTATCGCGGGAACGATACATGATCCGAGCCAGCCTCTCCACACGTGCACGCACTCAGGGGCACATCCCACAGAAACGAACGCCGAAACGATACAACACCGGTCGCGTTCGCGAGCTGGCCCTGGCACGTCATGCGCACGTCACCTTGCGTGCGCATGACGTGTTGATGCGTCTGCGTCATGTGATCCCACGGCTCCGATACTGAAGAGGGCAGGGAACGCTACACGGGGCCGGTGGCAAGAGTTTCAAGATCGCCTTCTCGTATCATGGTTTCTCGGCTCATAATGAACCAATTTGAAACATTCTTGTGGTAAAACACTCTTAATTGGGCACGCCACAACTCCCAGTGTCTAACTACAATTTCTTATGCGACCTCGCGAGCGTTTTTTCAGAAGTACATTGTAAAGAAAACAAAAGCCGCGTGCGCATCACATTTTTGATTTATTTTGATCTAAACCCTCCTTTCCCTGACGGCACTCCGCTGTTTCGTATTCGTTCTCCACATTCCCGCGGCTGCACAGAGGGACTTCATGTTCCCTGCCCACCGCCTACCCCAGGTCTTCAAGGCTGTTATTGACTTCTTGGGGACACTGGACTGGACAACCGGCTGTACAAGGCACCCGCCGCGTCCCCTGCAATGGACGTCACTCTCCTCTTCTTCTTCTTTCTGATTCCCATCTTTATTTTCCTCTCCCCATTCCCCTGCAGACGTTGAGACGGGCTTCCATTAACCACACCAACTTGCAAACTTAAGCGTTCTATGTTTCCATTCAGGTTCGTTAGCTGCTAGCGGTTGTTTTTCCAGAAATTTGGTTGAACTAGAGGGCTTGGTTGAACCCCATAGAGTTTTAAAAGGTCAATATTGCCGGTAACATGAATAACGTTTTCAAACTGCACTCGAAAGCGAAATTTGAGGTTAAATAGTGCTCATCTAGACGGCGTTTTTGAAAATAGGCATTTATAGGCACTTATCGGCATTTAGGCACGAACCCCGAAAAATAGGCATTTATAGGCACTATAAAAACATTATAAAAGCCCTTATTAACCTCTAATTCATGCTCATATATCAAAGTGGCACGATAGGAACACAAGGAACAAAATAGGCATTTGCCTAAAATCCGGTCTCTAGTTATCATACGTCAACATATTCCTATCTGTCCTATTCAATGCAAACCAGTTTGAGTCACTCAGGGTGTCCGAGGAAGAGATTTCAGGTTAAGGGAACTTAAGGTTATCTCTCCCGTTTTTAAATCACTTAGAATAAACGAATAACATATCAGAGAAACATTTATCCAACGTTGTAACCAAACACTATAACTGAAAAGGCAAACTTCTTTAAACTCTACCAAGAAGCTGTATATATATCCTGGTAGAACTGGCTGATCTAGAACAAGAATCTTACCTGAGCGGATTGTCGAGTTGAATGAGTGACATGAGAGGCATCAATCCGATGCGGTTTCCTGGTACCAGGTTCCATCGGGAAGCGACCGAAATCTCATCTTCCGTACATATAGACAATGCGACATATCTTCCGTCGCTCGAGTCTCTGTAGCATATCTCGGGCAATTTGACATCGTAGCAATGCTCTCCACAGCGCGAAAGCGCTGCCATGACTAATTCGTTTCCCCGGACATATTCGCCGGATGATCTTTGAGCGAAAGCCACACCCTTCCAATATGCGGTGAGGCAGAGCCTTACCTTGTCTTCCCTTACGCGAATGACCAAAGTCTCCATGTCAGCAACACTGCTCTGGGAGACTGGGACACTCTGTATTGCAATCAGTGCCGTCTGAACGTAAACACCGAGGAAAAACATGCCGATCACCCAAAAGATCAGCGCTGGACTGCGGTAACACTCCTGCTCGGCAATCGAGGATGGGGGGCTCCTGCCCAGTAGTGTGGCTAGCATGTACAGAGTAATCCGTGTAGTCTCAAAGTGCCCAAACGGGAAGAAAATTCGCGCACGCGTCCAGACGCTCAGTAGAATAGATACCCCCAGACAGCCGAGCAGAAAAAACAGTGCAAGGTATGATGCCCAAGAATCCATAAAAGACAGGCGCGCATTACTCTCTTCCAAACTAAATATACATACTTCTCCGGCGGGCATCTGGGCATCCAGAAAAAAGGTCGAGGCGTACTGAACAATCGCGGGATACTGGAAGCAGCAATATGCCAGCACCTTTGGTCGCAATGAGAAGGCGAGAATTCCTAGCTTCTACAAAATGCAATGAGGGGCGTTATTTGTACGGTAGGCGTCCATCAGTGCCATAGCTTCCTGGACGCAAGGGTTGAAAGTTTCTGCCTGAAAAACTGGGGGCGACTAATTTCGGGCGCAATGACAAGCCAAATACAACCTTTTCAGGCCAAGCAGTCGTCCTCTGACGACGGCTGTCGGCAAAGAAAGTCGCTGACGCTGGCGTCACGAAATCGCGCACACGGCACTTCGAATAACTGTCACGCGGAACGTTAAAGCCAGCCTCGCTAACGATGACCACATGACAAAGGTACGGTTTGAAAGAGAGCAACGCCTTATCGGGCCAGTCTGAAGACACGAAAAACTGTGCGTGGGGACTTGCCGCCACAGCTCCAAGCTTTCTCCTGACTTTATCGGTGTGGTTGTGATACCACGGCACAAACACGAGTCTTTTAGTGTGCGAAGATTCCAGTTGCCTCTCGGAAGAGAACTGCAGTTCCTTCTCGAATTCCTTGTCTAACGCTTCTGACGTCCCTCTTATTATCTTGATTGGAACAGGTAAAGCTGCAATATGCGAACGCACTTCCCTCGAGGCGCTTTCGGGAAAAATTAGAGTTGGTACAGCACCACATAAATTAGAAGCTGACAGAACTGACAACATCGATGAAGATATACCGGATGTCTCGCCCAAAAAAATAGCACACACCGATGAAAACGCACATCCCCTTGAAGGGAGCACTACGCGGGAACAATGGCGGAAGTATCGGAAAAAACATTCTTTCAGAAATATTTGCGCCTTTCCTACGCAGTCGTCTCGCTTGACATCACGCACATGAAATGTTGCTCAAGTAGTCGACTTCCAGGATAGCCAGTATGAAAGAAAGAGCTCGACCACGTTCCACAATTTCTGAAATACCTCGCAGATCCCAATGGCAAGTATTAGAACAGCACTGAAGTGCGAAGTGAAATTAGGGAGTCAGTACAAATCTACGGAAACATCAGCTTCAACATAACACTTAAACCAAAGAACTTCTAACGAGAACGCCAAGACTTGCCACACTGTGCCAACGAAATGATTACGTTCGCATGAGGAGCACAACGCAAAAATGTGAAATGGAAACGTTTTGTTCCATGCGAAAACCTTACATATTTTAAAAACGTGACGAGCTGTGTGTGAATTCTAATACTGCTAGCGCTGTCAGAGACGTTTAGTTCATGCCTAATGGATGGATGAATCTCAAGTCAGAAACACGAGATCCAACTGACCCTTTTGTGTATTCGGAATATCATCAAGCTATCGAAGGTTCGATTACATGTAGCGCAAGTCGGACAAACCTATCCTTCCTTGTGCATGAGCGCTCTTTATCACGAATGCCGCAGTTCTGATTATAATACTATCGCGATAAGCTATTGCTATTGGCCAACTAATTCGCTTGCTATGCTTTACAACGGATGTCGACGACTGTGACGCGCCTAGTCTTCGAGTGTTGGTCGAAGAGCAGACGCGTATGGAGTGGCGCTATAGCTCGGTTGCAGTACTTCTATAAAAATGATAAGTAAAATCAATGCGCGCAAATGACATTTTTTCTTTGTGAGCGTCGATGTAGGTTTAGTGACTGCGCAAAGCTACGACTCAAGGGATGTTGTTTTCGACGTCCCATGAAAGCGAGAACTTTTACAAAACAAGGTGCACATTTGCAAATCACCGTCATTTCTCACACAGTGCACGTTCTACTGGCATTTTATTTTTCTTCGCTAACGCCATGGCCATCCGAGACTAATGATTACGCCTCACGCGGTCCTTTCGTAATGCACGAGCGGTGTCGACCCGCACAAAGTAGTCGGGCCTACTCAGTCACAGCGGTAAACACCCCGCTAACCTGAGGCAAATATGCCGAGTGAGAACGCATAAAACGGATAACTCGTTCGAAATGTGTTCCTATGGCAACGTTCGTGGATGTGCTATGTTAAGGCTTCCATGTGACTGTGCAGTACCCTTGCGACATGTCTGCT